>NW_027675416.1:695000-725000 GCF_965601325.2 Salmo salar
TCGTTGTGTGTGTGTGTGTGTTGTCGGTGTGTTTGTGTGTGTTGTGTGTGTGTGTGTTGTCGGTGTGTGTGTGTGTGTGTGTTGTCGGTGTGTGTGTGTGTGTGTTGTCAGTGTGTGTGTGTGTGTGTGTGTGTGTTGTCGGTGTGTGTGTGTGTGTGTGTGTGTGTTGTCGGTGTGTGTGTGTGTGTGTGTTGCCGGTGTGTGTGTGTGTGTTGTCGGTGTGTGTGTGTGTTGTCGGTGTGTGTGTGTGTGTGTGTTGTCGGTGTGTGTGTGTGTGTGTTGTCGGTGTGTGAGTGTGTGTGTGTTGTCGGTGTGTGTGTGTGTGTTGTCGGTGTGTGTGTGTGTGTGTTGTCGGTGTGTGTGTAGTCTGGGTGTGTGTGTGTGTGTGTGTGTGTGTGTTGTCGGTGTGTGTGTGTTGTTGGTGTGTGTGTGTGTGTGTGTGTGTTGTCGGTGTGTGTGTGTGTTGTCGGTGTGTGTGTGTTGTGTGTGTGTGTGTTGTCGGTGTGTGTGTGTGTTGTCGGTGTGTGTGTGTGTGTTGTCGGTGTGTGTGTGTGTGTTGTGTGTGTGTGTGTTGTCGGTGTGTGTGTTGTCGGTGTGTGTGTGTGTGTGTTGTCGGTGTGTGTGTTGTCGGTGTGTGTGTGTGTGTTGTCGGTGTGTGTGTGTGTGTGTGTGTTGTCGGTGTGTGTGTGTGTGTCTTGTCAGTGTGTGTGTGTGTGTGTTGTCGGTGTGTGTGTGTGTGTGTGTGTGTGTTGTCGTTGTGTGTGTGTTGTCGGTGTGTGTATGTGTGTTGTCGGTGTGTGTGTGTGTGTGTTGTCGGTGTGTGTGTGTGTTGTCGGTGTGTGTGTGTGTGTGTTGTCGGTGTGTGTGTGTGTGTGTGGTCGTTGTGTGTTTGTCTGTTGTCGGTGTGTGAGTGTGTGTTGTCGGTGTGTGTGTGTGTGTGTTGTCGGTGTGTGTGTGTGTTGTCGGTGTGTGTGTGTGTGTTGTGTGTGTGTGTGTGTGTTGTCGGTGTGTGTGTGTGTGTGTGCTGTCGGTGTGTGTGTGTGTGTGTGTGTGTGTGTTGTCTGTGTGTGTGTGTTGTCGGTGTGTGTGTGTGTGTGTTGTCGGTGTGTGTGTGTGTGTGTGGTCGTTGTGTGTGTGTCTGTTGTCGGTGTGTGAGTGTGTGTTGTCGGTGTGTGTGTGTGTTGTCGGTGTGTGTGTGTGTGATGTCGGTGTGTTTGTGTGTGTGTGTTGTCGTTGTGTGTGTGTGTGTGTTGTCGTTGTGTGTGTGTGTGTTGTGTGTGTGTGTGTTGTCGGTGTGTGTGTGTGTGTGTTGTCGGTGTGTGTGTGTGTGTGTTGTCGGTGTGTGTGTGTGTTGTCGGTGTGTGTGTGTGTGTGTGTGTGTTGTCGGTGTGTGTGTGTGTGTTGTCGGTGTGTGTGTGTGTGTGTTGTCGGTGTGTGTGTGTGTAGTCTGGGTGTGTGTGTGTGTGTGTGTGTGTTGTCGGTGTGTGTGTGTTGTTGGTGTGTGTGTGTGTGTGTGTGTGTTGTCGGTGTGTGTGTGTGTTGTCGGTGTGTGTGTGTTGTGTGTTGTCGGTGTGTGTGTGTGTTGTCGGTGTGTGTGTGTGTGTGTTGTCGGTGTGTGTGTGTGTGTTGTGTGTGTGTGTATTGTCGGTGTGTGTGTTGTCGGTGTGTGTGTGTGTGTGTGTGTGTGTTGTCGGTGTGTGTGTGTGTGTTGTCGGTGTGTGTGTGTGTGTGTGTTGTCGGTGTGTGTGTGTGTGTCTTGTCAGTGTGTGTGTGTGTGTGTTGTCGGTGTGTGTGTGTGTGTGTGTGTGTTGTGTGTGTGTGTATTGTCGGTGTGTGTGTTGTCGGTGTGTGTGTGTGTATGTGTGTGTGTTGTTGGTGTGTGTGTGTGTGTTGTCGGTGTGTGTGTGTGTTGCTGGTGTTTGTTTGTGTGTGTGTTGTCGGGGTGTGTGTGTGTGTGTGTGTTGTCGGTGTGTGTGTGTGTGTGTGTGTGTGTGTGTGTGTTGTCGGTGTGTGTGTGTGTTGTCGGTGTGTGTGTGTGTGTTGTCGGTGTGTGTGTGTGTGTTGTTGTTGTGTTTGTGTGTGTGTGTTGTCGTTGTGTGTGTGTGTGTGTTGTCGGTGTGTGTGTGTGTGTTGTGGGTGTGTGTGTTGTCAGTGTGTGTGTGTTGTCGGTGTGTGTGTGTGTGTGTTGTCGGTGTGTGTGTGTGTGTGTTGTCAGTGTGTGTGTGTGTGTGTGTGTGTGTTGTCGGTGTGTGTGTGTGTGTGTTGTCGGTGTGTGTGTGTGTGTTGTCGGTGTGTGTGTGTGTGTTGTCGGTGTGTGTGTGTGTAGTCGGTGTGTGTGTGTGTGTGTGTGTGTGTGTTGTCGGTGTGTGTGTGTGTGTGTGTTGTCGGTGTGTGTGTGTGTGTGTGTGTGTGTGTGTGTGTGTGTTGTCGGTGTGTGTGTGTGTTGTCGATGTGTGTGTGTTGTGTGTGTGTGTGTGTGTGTTGTCGGTGTGTGTGTGTGTTGTCGGTGTGTGTGTGTGTGTTGTCGGTGTGTGTGTGTGTGATGTCGGTGTGTTTGTGTGTGTGTGTTGTCGTTGTGTGTGTGTGTGTGTTGTCGGTGTGTTTGTGTGTGTTGTGTGTGTGTGTGTTGTCGGTGTGTGTGTGTGTGTGTGTTGTCGGTGTGTGTGTGTGTGTGTTGTCAGTGTGTGTGTGTGTGTGTGTGTGTGTTGTCGGTGTGTGTGTGTGTGTGTGTGTGTGTGTTGTCGGTGTGTGTGTGTGTGTGTGTTGCCGGTGTGTGTGTGTGTGTTGTCGGTGTGTGTGTGTTGTCGGTGTGTGTGTGTGTGTGTGTTGTCGGTGTGTGTGTGTGTGTGTTGTCGGTGTGTGAGTGTGTGTGTGTTGTCGGTGTGTGTGTGTGTGTTGTCGGTGTGTGTGTGTGTGTGTTGTCGGTGTGTGTGTAGTCTGGGTGTGTGTGTGTGTGTGTGTGTGTGTGTGTGTTGTCGGTGTGTGTGTTGTTGGTGTGTGTGTGTGTGTGTGTGTGTTGTCGGTGTGTGTGTGTGTTGTCGGTGTGTGTGTGTTGTGTGTGTGTGTGTTGTCGGTGTGTGTGTGTGTTGTCGGTGTGTGTGTGTGTGTTGTCGGTGTGTGTGTGTGTGTGTTGTCGGTGTGTGTGTTGTCGGTGTGTGTGTGTGTGTTGTCGGTGTGTGTGTGTGTGTGTGTGTTGTCGGTGTGTGTGTGTGTGTCTTGTCAGTGTGTGTGTGTGTGTGTTGTCGGTGTGTGTGTGTGTGTGTGTGTGTTGTCGTTGTGTGTGTGTTGTCGGTGTGTGTATGTGTGTTGTCGGTGTGTGTGTGTGTGTGTTGTCGGTGTGTGTGTGTGTTGTCGGTGTGTGTGTGTGTGTGTTGTCGGTGTGTGTGTGTGTGGTCGTTGTGTGTGTGTCTGTTGTCGGTGTGTGAGTGTGTGTTGTCGGTGTGTGTGTGTGTGTGTTGTCGGTGTGTGTGTGTGTTGTCGGTGTGTGTGTGTGTGTTGTGTGTGTGTGTGTGTGTTGTCGGTGTGTGTGTGTGTGTGTGCTGTCGGTGTGTGTGTGTGTGTGTGTGTGTGTGTGTTGTCTGTGTGTGTGTGTTGTCGGTGTGTGTGTGTGTGTTGTCGGTGTGTGTGTGTGTGTGTGTTGTCGGTGTGTGTGTGTGTCTGTGTTGTCGGTGTGTGTGTGTGTGTGTTGTCGGTGTGTGTGTGTGTCTTGTCTGTGTGTGTGTGTGTGTGTGTTGTCAGTGTGTGTGTGTGTGTGTGTGTGTTGTCGGTGTGTGTGTGTGTGTGTGTGTTGTCAGTGTGTGTATGTGTGTGTTGTCTGTGTGTGTGTGTTGTCGGTGTGTGTGTGTGTTGTCGGTGTGTGTGTGTGTGTGTGTTGTCGGTGTGTGTGTGTGTGTTGTCAGTGTGTGTCTGTGTGTTATCGGTGTGTGTGTGTGTGTGTGTGTTGTCGGTGTGTGTGTGTGTCTGTGTTGTCGGTGTGTGTGTGTGTGTGTTGTCGGTGTGTGTGTGTGTGTGTGTGTGTTGTCAGTGTGTGTATGTGTGTGTTGTCAGTGTGTGTGTGTGTGTGTGTTATCGGTGTGTGTGTGTGTGTGTTGTCGGTGTGTGTGTGTGTTGTCGGTGTGTGTGTGTGTTTGTTGTCGGTGTGTGTGTGTGTGTGTGTTGTCGGTGTGTGTGTGTGTGTGTGTTGTCGGTGTGTGTGTGTGTAGTCGGTGTGTGTGTGTGTGTGTGTGTGTGTGTTGTCGGTGTGTGTGTGTGTGTGTTGTCGGTGTGTGTGTGTGTGTGTGTGTGTGTGTGTTGTCGGTGTGTGTGTGTGTTGTCGATGTGTGTGTGTTGTGTGTGTGTGTGTGTGTGTTGTCGGTGTGTGTGTGTGTGTTGTCGGTGTGTGTGTGTGTGTTGTCGGTGTGTGTGTGTGTGATGTCGGTGTGTTTGTGTGTGTGTGTTGTCGTTGTGTGTGTGTGTGTGTTGTCGGTGTGTTTGTGTGTGTTGTGTGTGTGTGTGTTGTCGGTGTGTGTGTGTGTGTGTGTTGTCGGTGTGTGTGTGTGTGTGTTGTCAGTGTGTGTGTGTGTGTGTGTGTGTGTTGTCGGTGTGTGTGTGTGTGTGTGTGTGTGTTGTCGGTGTGTGTGTGTGTGTGTGTTGCCGGTGTGTGTGTGTGTGTTGTCGGTGTGTGTGTGTTGTCGGTGT
Organism: Salmo salar; assembly: GCF_965601325.2. Classification (NCBI taxonomy): domain Eukaryota; kingdom Metazoa; phylum Chordata; class Actinopteri; order Salmoniformes; family Salmonidae; genus Salmo; species Salmo salar. The sequence goes on from NW_027675416.1 coordinate 699,678, forward strand.
GTGTGTGTGTGTGTGTTGTCGGTGTGTGTGTGTGTGTGTTGTCGGTGTGTGAGTGTGTGTGTGTTGTCGGTGTGTGTGTGTGTGTTGTCGGTGTGTGTGTGTGTGTGTTGTCGGTGTGTGTGTAGTCTGGGTGTGTGTGTGTGTGTGTGTGTGTGTGTTGTCGGTGTGTGTGTGTTGTTGGTGTGTGTGTGTGTGTGTGTGTGTTGTCGGTGTGTGTGTGTGTTGTCGGTGTGTGTGTGTTGTGTGTGTGTGTGTTGTCGGTGTGTGTGTGTGTTGTCGGTGTGTGTGTGTGTGTTGTCGGTGTGTGTGTGTGTGTTGTGTGTGTGTGTGTTGTCGGTGTGTGTGTTGTCGGTGTGTGTGTGTGTGTGTTGTCGGTGTGTGTGTTGTCGGTGTGTGTGTGTGTGTTGTCGGTGTGTGTGTGTGTGTGTGTGTTGTCGGTGTGTGTGTGTGTGTCTTGTCAGTGTGTGTGTGTGTGTGTTGTCGGTGTGTGTGTGTGTGTGTGTGTGTTGTCGTTGTGTGTGTGTTGTCGGTGTGTGTATGTGTGTTGTCGGTGTGTGTGTGTGTGTGTTGTCGGTGTGTGTGTGTGTTGTCGGTGTGTGTGTGTGTGTGTTGTCGGTGTGTGTGTGTGTGTGTGGTCGTTGTGTGTTTGTCTGTTGTCGGTGTGTGAGTGTGTGTTGTCGGTGTGTGTGTGTGTGTGTTGTCGGTGTGTGTGTGTGTTGTCGGTGTGTGTGTGTGTGTTGTGTGTGTGTGTGTGTGTTGTCGGTGTGTGTGTGTGTGTGTGCTGTCGGTGTGTGTGTGTGTGTGTGTGTGTGTGTTGTCTGTGTGTGTGTGTTGTCGGTGTGTGTGTGTGTGTGTTGTCGGTGTGTGTGTGTGTGTGTGGTCGTTGTGTGTGTGTCTGTTGTCGGTGTGTGAGTGTGTGTTGTCGGTGTGTGTGTGTGTTGTCGGTGTGTGTGTGTGTGATGTCGGTGTGTTTGTGTGTGTGTGTTGTCGTTGTGTGTGTGTGTGTGTTGTCGTTGTGTGTGTGTGTGTTGTGTGTGTGTGTGTTGTCGGTGTGTGTGTGTGTGTGTTGTCGGTGTGTGTGTGTGTGTGTTGTCGGTGTGTGTGTGTGTTGTCGGTGTGTGTGTGTGTGTGTGTGTGTTGTCGGTGTGTGTGTGTGTGTTGTCGGTGTGTGTGTGTGTGTGTTGTCGGTGTGTGTGTGTGTAGTCTGGGTGTGTGTGTGTGTGTGTGTGTGTTGTCGGTGTGTGTGTGTTGTTGGTGTGTGTGTGTGTGTGTGTGTGTTGTCGGTGTGTGTGTGTGTTGTCGGTGTGTGTGTGTTGTGTGTTGTCGGTGTGTGTGTGTGTTGTCGGTGTGTGTGTGTGTGTGTTGTCGGTGTGTGTGTGTGTGTTGTGTGTGTGTGTATTGTCGGTGTGTGTGTTGTCGGTGTGTGTGTGTGTGTGTGTGTGTGTTGTCGGTGTGTGTGTGTGTGTTGTCGGTGTGTGTGTGTGTGTGTGTTGTCGGTGTGTGTGTGTGTGTCTTGTCAGTGTGTGTGTGTGTGTGTTGTTTGTGTGTGTGTGTGTGTGTGTGTGTTGTGTGTGTGTGTATTGTCGGTGTGTGTGTTGTCGGTGTGTGTGTGTGTATGTGTGTGTGTTGTTGGTGTGTGTGTGTGTGTTGTCGGTGTGTGTGTGTGTTGCTGGTGTTTGTTTGTGTGTGTGTTGTCGGGGTGTGTGTGTGTGTGTGTGTTGTCGGTGTGTGTGTGTGTGTGTGTGTGTGTGTGTGTGTTGTCGGTGTGTGTGTGTGTTGTCGGTGTGTGTGTGTGTGTTGTCGGTGTGTGTGTGTGTGTTGTTGTTGTGTTTGTGTGTGTGTGTTGTCGTTGTGTGTGTGTGTGTGTTGTCGGTGTGTGTGTGTGTGTTGTGGGTGTGTGTGTTGTCAGTGTGTGTGTGTTGTCGGTGTGTGTGTGTGTGTGTTGTCGGTGTGTGTGTGTGTGTGTGTGTTGTCAGTGTGTGTGTGTGTGTGTGTGTGTGTTGTCGGTGTGTGTGTGTGTGTGTTGTCGGTGTGTGTGTGTGTGTTGTCGGTGTGTGTGTGTGTGTTGTCGGTGTGTGTGTGTGTAGTCGGTGTGTGTGTGTGTGTGTGTGTGTGTGTTGTCGGTGTGTGTGTGTGTGTGTGTTGTCGGTGTGTGTGTGTGTGTGTGTGTGTGTGTGTGTGTGTGTTGTCGGTGTGTGTGTGTGTTGTCGATGTGTGTGTGTTGTGTGTGTGTGTGTGTGTGTTGTCGGTGTGTGTGTGTGTTGTCGGTGTGTGTGTGTGTGTTGTCGGTGTGTGTGTGTGTGATGTCGGTGTGTTTGTGTGTGTGTGTTGTCGTTGTGTGTGTGTGTGTGTTGTCGGTGTGTTTGTGTGTGTTGTGTGTGTGTGTGTTGTCGGTGTGTGTGTGTGTGTGTGTTGTCGGTGTGTGTGTGTGTGTGTTGTCAGTGTGTGTGTGTGTGTGTGTGTGTGTTGTCGGTGTGTGTGTGTGTGTGTGTGTGTGTGTTGTCGGTGTGTGTGTGTGTGTGTGTTGCCGGTGTGTGTGTGTGTGTTGTCGGTGTGTGTGTGTTGTCGGTGTGTGTGTGTGTGTGTGTTGTCGGTGTGTGTGTGTGTGTGTTGTCGGTGTGTGAGTGTGTGTGTGTTGTCGGTGTGTGTGTGTGTGTTGTCGGTGTGTGTGTGTGTGTGTTGTCGGTGTGTGTGTAGTCTGGGTGTGTGTGTGTGTGTGTGTGTGTGTGTGTGTTGTCGGTGTGTGTGTTGTTGGTGTGTGTGTGTGTGTGTGTGTGTTGTCGGTGTGTGTGTGTGTTGTCGGTGTGTGTGTGTTGTGTGTGTGTGTGTTGTCGGTGTGTGTGTGTGTTGTCGGTGTGTGTGTGTGTGTTGTCGGTGTGTGTGTGTGTGTTGTGTGTGTGTGTGTTGTCGGTGTGTGTGTTGTCGGTGTGTGTGTGTGTGTGTTGTCGGTGTGTGTGTTGTCGGTGTGTGTGTGTGTGTTGTCGGTGTGTGTGTGTGTGTGTGTGTTGTCGGTGTGTGTGTGTGTGTCTTGTCAGTGTGTGTGTGTGTGTGTTGTCGGTGTGTGTGTGTGTGTGTGTGTGTTGTCGTTGTGTGTGTGTTGTCGGTGTGTGTATGTGTGTTGTCGGTGTGTGTGTGTGTGTGTTGTCGGTGTGTGTGTGTGTTGTCGGTGTGTGTGTGTGTGTGTTGTCGGTGTGTGTGTGTGTGGTCGTTGTGTGTGTGTCTGTTGTCGGTGTGTGAGTGTGTGTTGTCGGTGTGTGTGTGTGTGTGTTGTCGGTGTGTGTGTGTGTTGTCGGTGTGTGTGTGTGTGTTGTGTGTGTGTGTGTGTGTTGTCGGTGTGTGTGTGTGTGTGTGCTGTCGGTGTGTGTGTGTGTGTGTGTGTGTGTGTTGTCTGTGTGTGTGTGTTGTCGGTGTGTGTGTGTGTGTTGTCGGTGTGTGTGTGTGTGTGTGTTGTCGGTGTGTGTGTGTGTCTGTGTTGTCGGTGTGTGTGTGTGTGTGTTGTCGGTGTGTGTGTGTGTCTTGTCTGTGTGTGTGTGTGTGTGTGTTGTCAGTGTGTGTGTGTGTGTGTGTGTGTTGTCGGTGTGTGTGTGTGTGTGTGTGTGTTGTCAGTGTGTGTATGTGTGTGTTGTCTGTGTGTGTGTGTTGTCGGTGTGTGTGTGTGTTGTCGGTGTGTGTGTGTGTGTGTGTTGTCGGTGTGTGTGTGTGTGTTGTCAGTGTGTGTCTGTGTGTTATCGGTGTGTGTGTGTGTGTGTGTGTTGTCGGTGTGTGTGTGTGTCTGTGTTGTCGGTGTGTGTGTGTGTGTGTTGTCGGTGTGTGTGTGTGTGTGTGTGTGTTGTCAGTGTGTGTATGTGTGTGTTGTCAGTGTGTGTGTGTGTGTGTGTTATCGGTGTGTGTGTGTGTGTGTTGTCGGTGTGTGTGTGTGTTGTCGGTGTGTGTGTGTGTTTGTTGTCGGTGTGTGTGTGTGTGTGTGTTGTCGGTGTGTGTGTGTGTGTGTGTTGTCGGTGTGTGTGTGTGTGTTGTCGTGTGTGTGTGTGTGTGTGTGTTGTCGGTGTGTGTGTGTATTTGTTGTCAGTGTGTGTGTGTGTGTGTGTTGTCGGTGTGTGTGTGTTTATGTGTTGTCTGTGTGTGTGTGTGTGTTGTCGGTGTGTGTGTGTGTGTGTGTTGTCGGTGTGTGTGTGTTTTGTCGGTGTGTGTGTGTGTGTGTTTTCGGTGTGTGTGTGTGTGTGTTGTGTGTGTGTGTGTTGTCGGTGTGTGTGTGTGTGTGTGTTGTCGGTGTGTGTGTGTGTGTGTGGTGTCGGTGTGTGTGTGTTGTCGGTGTGTGTGTGTGTGTTGTCGGTGTGTGTGTGTGTGTGTGTTGTCGGTGTGTGTGTGAGTGTGTGTGTGTGTGTGTGTGTGTGTTGTCGGTGTGTGTGTGTGTTGTCGGTGTGTGTGTGTTGTGTGTGTGTGTGTGTGTTGTCGGTGTGTGTGTGTGTGTTGTCGGTGTGTGTGTGTGTGTTGTCGGTGTGTGTGTGTGTGATGTCGGTGTGATTGTGTGTGTGTGTTGTCGTTGTGTGTGTGTGTGTGTTGTCGTTGTGTGTGTGTGTGTTGTGTGTGTGTGTGTTGTCGGTGTGTGTGTGTGTGTGTTGTCGGTGTGTGTGTGTGTGTGTGTTGTCGGTGTGTGTGTGTGTGTGTTGTCGGTGTGTGTGTGTGTGTGTTGTCGGTGTGTGTGTGTGTAGTCTGGGTGTGTGTGTGTGTGTGTGTGTGTGTGTTGTCGGTGTGTGTGTGTTGTTGGTGTGTGTGTGTGTGTGTGTGTGTTGTCGGTGTGTGTGTGTGTTGTCGGTGTGTGTGTGTTGTGTGTGTGTGTGTTGTCGGTGTGTGTGTGTGTTGTCGGTGTGTGTGTGTGTGTGTTGTCGGTGTGTGTGTGTGTGTTGTGTGTGTGTGTATTGTCGGTGTGTGTGTTGTCGGTGTGTGTGTGTGTGTGTGTGTGTGTTGTCGGTGTGTGTGTGTTGTCGGTGTGTGTGTGTGTGTTGTCGGTGTGTGTGTGTGTGTGTGTTGTCGGTGTGTGTGTGTGTGTCTTGTCAGTGTGTGTGTGTGTGTGTTGTCGGTGTGTGTGTGTGTGTGTGTGTGTTGTCGTTGTGTGTGTGTTGTCGGTGTGTGTATGTGTGTTGTCGGTGTGTGTGTGTGTTGTCGGTGTGTGTGTGTGTGTGTTGCTGGTGTGTGTGTGTGTTGTCGGTGTGTGTGTGTGTGTTGTCGGTGTGTGTTGTGTGTGTGTGTGTTGTCGGTGTGTGTGTGTGTGTGTGTGTGTTGTCGGTGTGTGTGTGTGTGTGTTGTCGGTGTGTGTGTGTGTGTGTGTGTTGTCTGTGTGTGTGTGTGTGTTGTGTGTGTGTGTGTGTGTTGTCGGTGTGTGTGTGTGTGTGTGCTGTCGGTGTGTGTGTGTGTGTGTGTGTGTGTGTTGTCTGTGTGTGTGTGTTGTCGGTGTGTGTGTGTGTGTGTGTTGTCGGTGTGTGTGTGTGTGTGTGTTGTCGGTGTGTGTGTGTGTGTTGTCAGTGTGTGTCTGTGTGTTATCGGTGTGTGTGTGTGTGTGTGTGTTGTCGGTGTGTGTGTGTGTCTGTGTTGTCGGTGTGTGTGTGTGTGTGTTGTCGGTGTGTGTGTGTGTGTTGTCTGTGTGTGTGTGTGTGTGTTGTCAGTGTGTGTGTGTGTGTGTTGTCGGTGTGTGTGTGTGTGTGTGTTGTCAGTGTGTGTATGTGTGTGTTGTCAGTGTGTGTGTGTGTGTGTGTTGTCGGTGTGTGTGTGTGTGTGTTGTCGGTGTGTGTGTGTGTTGTCGGTGTGTGTGTGTGTGTGTTGTCAGTGTGTGTGTGTGTGTGTTGTCGGTGTGTGTGTGTTTATGTGTTGTCTGTGTGTGTGTGTGTGTTGTCGGTGTGTGTGTGTGTGTGTGTTGTCGGTGTGTGTGTGTGTTTGTCGGTGTGTGTGTGTGTGTGTGTGTGTGTTGTCGGTGTGTGTGTGTGTGTTGTCGGTGTGTGTGTGTGTGTTGTGTGTGTGTGTGTTGTCGGTGTGTGTGTGTGTGTGTTGTCGGTGTGTGTGTGTGTGTGTGTTGTCGGTGTGTGTGTGTTGTCGGTGTGTGTGTGTGTGTTGTCGGTGTGTGCGTGTGTGTGTGTTGTCGGTGTGTGTGTGAGTGTGTGTGTGTGTGTGTGTGTGTGTTGTCGGTGTGTGTGTGTGTTGTCGGTGTGTGTGTGTTGTGTGTGTGTGTGTGTGTTGTCGGTGTGTGTGTGTGTGTGTGTGTTGTCAGTGTGTGTGTGTGTGTGTGTGTGTGTTGTCGGTGTGTGTATGTGTGTTGTCGGTGTGTGTGTGTGTGTTGTCGGTGTGTGTGTGTGTGTTGTCGGTGTGTGTGTGTGTTGTCGGTGTGTGTGTGTGTGTGTGTGTGTGTGTGTGTTGTCGGTGTGTGTGTGTGTTGTCGGTGTGTGTGTGTTGTGTGTGTGTGTGTGTGTGTTGTCGGTGTGTGTGTGTGTGTGTTGTCGGTGTGTGTGTGTGTTGTCGGTGTGTGTGTGTGTGATGTCGGTGTGTTTGTGTGTGTGTGTTGTCGTTGTGTGTGTGTGTGTGTTGTCGGTGTGTGTGTGTGTGTTGTGTGTGTGTGTGTTGTCGGTGTGTGTGTGTGTGTGTTGTCGGTGTGTGTGTGTGTGTGTGTTGTCAGTGTGTGTGTGTGTGTGTGTGTGTGTGTGTTGTCGGTGTGTGTGTGTGTGTGTGTTGTCGGTGTGTGTGTGTGTGTTGTCGGTGTGTGTGTGTTGTCGGTGTGTGTGTGTGTGTGTGTTGTCGGTGTGTGTGTGTGTGTGTTGTCGGTGTGTGTGTGTGTGTTGTCGGTGTGTGTGTGTGTGTTGTCGGTGTGTGTGTGTGTGTGTGTGTGTTGTCGGTGTGTGTGTGTTGTCGGTGTGTAAGTGTGTGTGTGTTGTCAGTGTGTGTGTGTGTGTGTGTTGTCGGTGTGTGTGTGTTGTTGGTGTGTGTGTGTGTGTGTGTGTGTTGTCGGTGTGTGTGTGTGTTGTCGGTGTGTGTGTGTGTGTGTGTGTGTGTGTTGTCGGTGTGTGTGTGTGTTGTCGGTGTGTGTGTGGTGTGTTGTCGTGTGTGTGTGTGTGTGTTGTGTGTGTGTGTGTTGTCGGTGTGTGTGTTGTCGGTGTGTGTGTGTGTGTGTGTGTTGTCGGGGTGTGTGTGTGTTGTCGGTGTGTGTGTGTGTTGTCGGTGTGTGTGTGTGTGTGTGTTGTCGGTGTGTGTGTGTGTGTCTTGTCGGTGTGTGTGTGTGTGTGTTGTCGGTGTGTGTGTGTGTGTGTGTTGTCGTTGTGTGTGTGTTGTCGGTGTGTGTGTGTGTGTTGTCGGTGTGTGTGTGTGTGTGTTGCTGGTGTGTGTGTGTGTGTTGTCGGTGTGTGTGTGTGTGTTGTCGGTGTGTGTGTGTGTGTGTGTGTGTTGTCGGTGTGTGTGTGTGTGTGTGTGTGTGTTGTCTGTGTGTGTGTGTGTGTGTGTGTTGTCGGTGTGTGTGTGTGTGTCGGTTTGTGTGTGTGTGTGTGTTGTCGGTGTGTGTGTGTGTGTTGTCGTGTGTGTGTGTGTGTTGTCGGTGTGTGTGTGTGTGTGTGTTGTCGGTGTGTGTGTGTGTGTTGTGGGTGTGTGTGTGTGTGTGTTGTCGGTGTGTGTGTGTGTGTGTGCTGGTGTTTGTGTTGTGTGTGTGTTGTCGGTGTGTGTGTGTGTGTGTTGTCGGTGTGTGTGTGTGTGTGTGTGTGTGTGTGTTGTCGGTGTGTGTGTGTGTGTGTTGTCGGTGTGTGTGTGTGTGTTGTCGGTGTGTGTGTGTGTGTTGTTGGTGTGTGTGTGTGTGTTGTCGGTGTGTGTGTGTGTGTTGATCGGTGTTTGTTTGTGTGTGTGTTGTCGGTGTGTGTGTGTGTGTGTGTGTTGTCGGTGTGTGTGTGTTGTGTGTGTGTGTGTGTGTGTGTGTGTTGTCGGTGTGTGTGTGTGTTGTCGGTGTGTGTGTGTGTGTGTTGTCGGTGTGTGTGTGTGTGTTGTCGTTGTGTTTGTGTGTGTGTGTTGTCGTTGTGTGTGTGTGTGTGTTGTCGGTGTGTGTGTGCGTGTGTTGTGTGTGTGTGTGTTGTCAGTGTGTGTGTGTTGTCGGTGTGTGTGTGTGTGTGTTGTCGGTGTGTGTGTGTGTGTGTGTTGTCAGTGTGTGTGTGTGTGTGTGTGTTGTCGGTGTGTGTGTGTGTGTGTTGTCGGTGTGTGTGTGTGTGTTGTCGGTGTGTGTGTGTGTGTTGTCGGTGTGTGTGTGTGTAGTCGGTGTGTGTGTGTGTGTGTGTGTGTGTTGTCGGTGTGTGTGTGTGTGTTGTCGGTGTGTGTGTGTGTGTGTGTGTGTGTTGTCGGTGTGTGTGTGTGTGTTGTCGGTGTGTGTGTGTGTGTGTGTTGTCGTTGTGTGTGTGTGTGTTGTGTGTGTGTGTGTTGTCGGTGTGTGTGTGTTGTCGGTGTGTGTGTGTGTGTGTGTGTGTGTTGTCGGTGTGTGTGTGTTGTCGGTGTGTGTGTGTGTGTGTGTTGTCGGTGTGTGTGTGTGTGTTGTCGGTGTGTGTGTGTGTGTTGTCGGTGTGTGTGTGTGTGTGTTGTCGGTGTGTGTGTGTGTGTGTTGCTGGTGTGTGTGTGTGTGTTGTCGGTGTGTGTGTGTGTGTTGTCGGTGTGTGTGTGTGTGTGTGTGTGTTGTCGGTGTGTGTGTGTTGTCGGTGTGTAAGTGTGTGTGTGTTGTCAGTGTGTTTGTGTGTGTGTGTTGTCGGTGTGTGTGTGTGTGTGTGTGTGTCGTGTGTGTGTGTGTGTGTTGTGTGTGTGTGTGTGTTGTCGGTGTGTGTGTGTTGTGTGTGTGTGTGTTGTCGGTGTGTGTGTGTGTGTGTGTTGTCGGTGTGTGTGTGTGTTGTCGGTGTGTGTGTGTGTGTGTGTTGTCGGTGTGTGTGTGTGTGTGTTGTCGGTGTGTGTGTGTGTGTGTGTGTTGTCGGTGTGTGTGTGTGTGTTGTCGGTGTGTGTGTGTGTCTGGTTGTCGGTGTGTGTGTTGTGTCGGTGTGTGTGTGTGTGTGTGTGTTGTCGGTGTGTGTGTGTGTGTGTTGTCGGTGTGTGTGTGTGTTGTGTGTGTGTGTGTTGTCGGTGTGTGTGTGTGTGTTGTCGGTGTGTGTGTGTGTGTGTGTTGTCGGTGTGTGTGTGTTGTCGGTGTGTGTGTGTGTGTGTGTTGTCGGTGTTGTGTGTGTGTTGTCGGTGTGTGTGTGTGTGTGTGTGTTGTCAGTGTGTGTGTGTGTGTGTGTGTGTGTGTTGTCGGTGTGTGTGTTTGTGTGTGTGTGTGTTGTCGGTGTGTGTGTGTGTGTGTGTGTTGTCCGAGTGTGTGTGTGTGTGTGTGTTGTCGGTGTGTGTGTGTGTCAGTTGTCGTGTGTGTGTGTGTGTTGTCAGTGTGTGTGTGTGTGTGTGTTGTCGGTGTGTGTGTGTGTGTTGTGGGTGTGTGTGTGTGTGTGTTGTCGGTGTGTGTGTGTGTGTTGCTGGTGTTTGTTTGTGTGTGTGTTGTCGGTGTGTGTGTGTGTGTGTTGTCGGTGTGTGTGTGTGTGTGTGTGTGTGTGTGTTGTCGGTGTGTGTGTGTGTGTGTTGTCGGTGTGTGTGTGTGTGTTGTCGGTGTGTGTGTGTGTGTTCTTGGTGTGTGTGTGTGTGTTGTCGGTGTGTGTGTGTGTGTTGATGGTGTTTGTTTGTGTGTGTGTTGTCGGTGTGTGTGTGTGTGTGTGTGTTGTCGGTGTGTGTGTGTGTGTGTGTGTGTGTGTGTGTGTGTGTTGTCGGTGTGTGTGTGTGTTGTCGGTGTGTGTGTGTGTGTTGTCGGTGTGTGTGTGTGTGTTGTCGTTGTGTTTGTGTGTGTGTGTTGTCGTTGTGTGTGTGTGTGTGTTGTCGGTGTGTGTGTGTGTGTTGTGTGTGTGTGTGTTGTCAGTGTGTGTGTGTTGTCGGTGTGTGTGTGTGTGTGTTGTCGGTGTGTGTGTGTGTGTGTGTTGTCAGTGTGTGTGTGTGTGTGTGTGTTGTCGGTGTGTGTGTGTGTGTGTTGTCGGTGTGTGTGTGTGTGTTGTCGGTGTGTGTGTGTGTGTTGTCGGTGTGTGTGTGTGTAGTCGGTGTGTGTGTGTGTGTGTGTGTGTGTTGTCGGTGTGTGTGTGTGTGTTGTCGGTGTGTGTGTGTGTGTGTGTGTGTGTTGTCGGTGTGTGTGTGTGTGTTGTCGGTGTGTGTGTGTGTGTGTGTTGTCGTTGTGTGTGTGTGTGTTGTGTGTGTGTGTGTTGTCGGTGTGTGTGTGTTGTCGGTGTGTGTGTGTGTGTGTGTGTGTGTTGTCGGTGTGTGTGTGTTGTCGGTGTGTGTGTGTGTGTGTGTTGTCGGTGTGTGTGTGTTGTCGGTGTGTGTGTGTGTGTGTGTTGTCGGTGTGTGTGTGTGTGTTGTCGGTGTGTGTGTGTGTGTGTTGTCGGTGTGTGTGTGTGTGTGTTGCTGGTGTGTGTGTGTGTGTTGTCGGTGTGTGTGTGTGTGTTGTCGGTGTGTGTGTGTGTGTGTGTGTGTTGTCGGTGTGTGTGTGTTGTCGGTGTGTAAGTGTGTGTGTGTTGTCAGTGTGTTTGTGTGTGTGTGTTGTCGGTGTGTGTGTGTGTGTGTGTTGTCGGTGTGTGTGTGTGTGTTGTGTGTGTGTGTGTGTTGTCGGTGTGTGTGTGTGTGAGTGTGTGTGTTGTCGGTGTGTGTGTGTGTGTGTGTTGTCGGTGTGTGTGTGTGTTGTCGGTGTGTGTGTGTGTGTGTTGTCGGTGTGTGTGTGTGTGTGTTGTCAGTGTGTGTGTGTGTGTGTGTTGTCGGTGTGTGTGTGTGTGTGTTGTCGGTGTGTGTGTGTGTCTGTGTTGTCGGTGTGTGTGTTTTGTCGGTGTGTGTGTGTGTGTGTGTGTTGTCGGTGTGTGTGTGTGTGTGTGTTGTCGGTGTGTGTGTGTGTTGTGTGTGTGTGTGTTGTCGGTGTGTGTGTGTGTGTTGTCGGTGTGTGTGTGTGTGTGTGTTGTCGGTGTGTGTGTGTTGTCGGTGTGTGTGTGTGTGTGTGTTGTCGGTGTGTGTGTGTGTTGTCGGTGTGTGTGTGTGTGTGTGTGTTGTCAGTGTGTGTGTGTGTGTGTGTGTGTGTGTTGTCGGTGTGTGTGTTTGTGTGTGTGTGTGTTGTCGGTGTGTGTGTGTGTTGTCAGTGTGTGTGTGTGTGTGTGTTGTCGGTGTGTGTGTGTGTGTTGTGGGTGTGTGTGTGTGTGTGTTGTCGGTGTGTGTGTGTGTGTTGCTGGTGTTTGTTTGTGTGTGTGTTGTCGGTGTGTGTGTGTGTGTGTTGTCGGTGTGTGTGTGTGTGTGTGTGTGTGTGTGTTGTCGGTGTGTGTGTGTGTGTGTTGTCGGTGTGTGTGTGTGTGTTGTCGGTGTGTGTGTGTGTGTTGTTGGTGTGTGTGTGTGTGTTGTCGGTGTGTGTGTGTGTGTTGATGGTGTTTTTTTGTGTGTGTGTTGTCGGTGTGTGTGTGTGTGTGTGTGTTGTCGGTGTGTGTGTGTGTGTGTGTGTGTGTGTGTGTGTGTGTTGTCGGTGTGTGTGTGTGTTGTCGGTGTGTGTGTGTGTGTTGTCGGGTGTGTGTGTGTGTGTTGTCGTTGTGTTTGTGTGTGTGTGTTGTCGTTGTGTGTGTGTGTGTGTTGTCGGTGTGTGTGTGTGTGTTGTGTGTGTGTGTTGTCGGTGTGTGTGTGTGTGTGTTGTCGGTGTGTGTGTGTGTGTGTGTTGTCAGTGTGTGTGTGTGTGTGTGTTGTCGTGTGTGTGTGTGTGTGTGTTGTCGGTGTGTGTGTGTGTGTGTTGTCGGTGTGTGTGTGTGTGTTGTCGGTGTGTGTGTGTGTAGTCGGTGTGTGTGTGTGTGTGTGTGTGTGTTGTCGGTGTGTGTGTGTGTGTTGTCGGTGTGTGTGTGTGTGTGTGTGTGTGTTGTCGGTGTGTGTGTGTGTGTTGTCGGTGTGTGTGTGTGTGTGTGTTGTCGTTGTGTGTGTGTGTGTTGTGTGTGTGTGTGTTGTCGGTGTGTGTGTGTTGTCGGTGTGTGTGTGTGTGTGTGTGTGTGTTGTCGGTGTGTGTGTGTTGTCGGTGTGTGTGTGTGTGTTTGTTGTCGGTGTGTGTGTGTGTGTTGTCGGTGTGTGTGTGTGTGTTGTCGGTGTGTGTGTGTGTGTGTTGTCGGTGTGTGTGTGTGTGTGTTGCTGGTGTGTGTGTGTGTGTTGTCGGTGTGTGTGTGTGTGTTGTCGGTGTGTGTGTGTGTGTGTGTGTGTTGTCGGTGTGTGTGTGTTGTCGGTGTGTAAGTGTGTGTGTGTTGTCAGTGTGTTTGTGTGTGTGTGTTGTCGGTGTGTGTGTGTGTGTGTGTTGTCGGTGTGTGTGTGTGTGTTGTGTGTGTGTGTGTGTTGTCGGTGTGTGTGTGTGTGAGTGTGTGTGTTGTCGGTGTGTGTGTGTGTGTGTGTTGTCGGTGTGTGTGTGTGTTGTCGGTGTGTGTGTGTGTGTGTTGTCGGTGTGTGTGTGTGTGTGTTGTCAGTGTGTGTGTGTGTGTGTGTTGTCGGTGTGTGTGTGTGTGTGTTGTCGGTGTGTGTGTGTGTCTGTGTTGTCGGTGTGTGTGTTTTGTCGGTGTGTGTGTGTGTGTGTGTGTTGTCGGTGTGTGTGTGTGTGTGTGTTGTCGGTGTGTGTGTGTGTTGTGTGTGTGTGTGTTGTCGGTGTGTGTGTGTGTGTTGTCGGTGTGTGTGTGTGTGTGTGTTGTCGGTGTGTGTGTGTTGTCGGTGTGTGTGTGTGTGTGTGTTGTCGGTGTGTGTGTGTGTTGTCGGTGTGTGTGTGTGTGTGTGTGTTGTCAGTGTGTGTGTGTGTGTGTGTGTGTGTGTTGTCGGTGTGTGTGTTTGTGTGTGTGTGTGTTGTCGGTGTGTGTGTGTGTGTGTGTGTTGTCCGAGTGTGTGTGTGTGTGTGTGTTGTCGGTGTGTGTGTGTTGTCAGTTTGTGTGTGTGTGTGTGTGTTGTCGGTGTGTGTGTGTGTGTGTGTTGTCGGTGTGTGTGTGTGTTGTGGGTGTGTGTGTGTGTGTGTTGTCGGTGTGTGTGTGTGTGTTGCTGGTGTTTGTTTGTGTGTGTGTTGTCGGTGTGTGTGTGTGTGTGTTGTCGGTGTGTGTGTGTGTGGTGTGTGTGTGTGTGTGTGTGTGTGTGTTGTCGGTGTGTGTGTGTGTGTGTTGTTGGTGTGTGTGTGTGTGTTGTCGGTGTGTGTGTGTGTTGCTGGTGTTTGTTTGTGTGTGTGTTGTCGGTGTGTGTGTGTGTGTGTGTGTTGTCGGTGTGTGTGTGTGTGTGTGTGTGTGTGTGTGTGTGTGTGTTGTCGGTGTGTGTGTGTGTTGTCGGTGTGTGTGTGTGTGTTGTCGGTGTGCGTGTGTCTGTTGTCGTTGTGTTTGTGTGTGTGTGTTGTCGTTGTGTGTGTGTGTGTGTTGTCGGTGTGTGTGTGTGTGTTGTGTGTGTGTGTGTTGTCAGTGTGTGTGTGTTGTCGGTGTGTGTGTGTGTGTGTTGTCGGTGTGTGTGTGTGTGTGTGTTGTCAGTGTGTGTGTGTGTGTGTGTGTGTGTGTTGTCGGTGTGTGTGTGTGTGTGTTGTCGGTGTGTGTGTGTGTGTTGTCGGTGTGTGTGTGTGTGTTGTCGGTGTGTGTGTGTAGTCGGGTGTGTGTGTGTGTGTGTGTGTGTGTGTCGGTGTGTGTGTGTGTGTTGTCGGTGTGTGTGTGTGTGTGTGTGTGTGTTGTCGGTGTGTGTGTGTGTTGTCGGTGTGTGTGTGTTGTGTGTGTGTGTGTTGTCGGTGTGTGTGTGTGTGTTGTCGGTGTGAGTGTGTTGTCGGTGTGTGTGTGTGTGATGTCGGTGTGTTTGTGTGTGTGTGTTGTCGTTGTGTGTGTGTGTTGTCGGTGTGTGTGTGTGTGTTGTGTGTGTGTGTGTTGTCGGTTTGTGTGTGTGTTGTCGGTGTGTGTGTGTGTGTGTGTTGTCAGTGTGTGTGTGTGTGTGTGTGTGTGTGTTGTCGGTGTGTGTGTGTGTGTGTGTGTGTTGTCGGTGTGTGTGTGTGTGTGTGTTGCCGGTGTGTGTGTGTGTGTTGTCGGTGTGTGTGTGTTGTCGGTGTGTGTGTGTGTGTGTGTTGTCGGTGTGTGTGTGTGTGTGTTGTCGGTGTGTGTGTGTGTTGTCGGTGTGTGTGTGTGTGTTGTCGGTGTGTGTGTGTGTGTGTTGTTGGTGTGTGTGTGTGTAGTCTGGGTGTGTGTGTGTGTGTGTGTGTCTGTTGTCGGTGTGTGTGTGTTGTTGGTGTGTGTGTGTGTGTGTGTGTGTTGTCGGTGTGTGTGTGTGTTGTCGGTGTGTGTGTGTTGTGTGTGTGTGTGTTGTCGGTGTGTGTGTGTGTTGTCGGTGTGTGTGTGTGTGTTGTCGGTGTGTGTGTGTGTGTTGTGTGTGTGTGTGTTGTCGGTGTGTGTGTTGTCGGTGTGTGTGTGTGTGTGTGTGTTGTCGGTGTGTGTGTGTTGTCGGTGTGTGTGTGTGTGTTGTCGGTGTGTGTGTGTGTGTGTGTTGTCGGTGTGTGTGTGTGTGTCTTGTCAGTGTGTGTGTGTGTGTGTTGTCGGTGTGTGTGTGTGTGTGTGTGTGTGTGTTGTCGTTGTGTATGTGTTGTCGGTGTGTGTATGTGTGTTGTCGGTGTGTGTGTGTGTGTGTTGTCGGTGTCTGTGTGTGTGTGTTGCTGGTGTGTGTGTGTGTGTTGTCGGTGTGTGTGTGTGTGTGTGTGGTGTTGTCGTTGTGTGTGTGTTGTCGGTGTGTGTATGTGTGTTGTCGGTGTGTGTGTGTGTTGTCGGTGTGTGTGTGTGTGTGTTGCTGGTGTGTGTGTGTGTTTTCGGTGTGTGTGTGTGTGTTGTCGGTGTGTGTTTGTGTGTGTGTGTGTTGTCGGTGTGTGTGTGTGTGTGTGTGTTGTCGGTGTGTGTGTGTGTTGTCGGTGTGTGTGTGTGTTGTCTGTGTGTGTGTGTGTGTTGTGTGTGTGTGTGTGTGTTGTCGGTGTGTGTGTGTGTGTGTGCTGTCGGTGTGTGTGTGTGTGTGTGTGTTGTCTGTGTGTGTGTGTTGTCGGTGTGTGTGTGTGTGTGTGTTGTCGGTGTGTGTGTGTGTGTGTTGTCGGTGTGTGTGTGTGTGTTGTCAGTGTGTGTCTGTGTGTTATCGGTGTGTGTGTGTGTGTGTGTGTGTTGTCGGTGTGTGTGTGTGTCTGTGTTGTCGGTGTGTGTGTGTGTGTGTTGTCGGTGTGTGTGTGTGTGTTGTCTGTGTGTGTGTGTGTGTGTTGTCAGTGTGTGTGTGTGTGTGTTGTCGGTGTGTGTGTGTGTGTGTGTTGTCAGTGTGTGTATGTGTGTGTTGTCAGTGTGTGTGTGTGTGTGTGTTGTCGGTGTGTGTGTGTGTGTGTTGTCGGTGTGTGTGTGTGTTGTCGGTGTGTGTGTGTGTGTGTTGTCAGTGTGTGTGTGTGTGTGTTGTCGGTGTGTGTGTGTTTATGTGTTGTCTGTGTGTGTGTGTGTGTTGTCGGTGTGTGTGTGTGTGTGTGTTGTCGGTGTGTGTGTGTTTTGTCGGTGTGTGTGTGTGTGTGTGTGTGTTGTCGGTGTGTGTGTGTGTGTGTTGTCGGTGTGTGTGTGTGTGTTGTGTGTGTGTGTTGTCGGTGTGTGTGTGTGTGTGTTGTCGGTGTGTGTGTGTGTGTGTGTTGTCGGTGTGTGTGTGTTGTCGGTGTGTGTGTGTGTGTTGTCGGTGTGTGCGTGTGTGTGTGTTGTCGGTGTGTGTGTGAGTGTGTGTGTGTGTGTGTGTGTTGTCGGTGTGTGTGTGTGTTGTCGGTGTGTGTGTGTTGTGTGTGTGTGTGTGTGTGTTGTCGGTGTGTGTGTGTGTGTGTGTTGTCAGTGTGTGTGTGTGTGTGTGTGTGTGTTGTCGGTGTGTGTGTGTGTGTGTTGTCGGTGTGTGTGTGTGTGTTGTCGGTGTGTGTGTGTGTGTGTGTTGTCAGTGTGTGTGTGTGTGTGTGTGTGTGTGTGTTGTCGGTGTGTGTGTGTGTGTGTGTTGCCGGTGTGTGTGTGTGTGTTGTCGGTGTGTGTGTGTTGTCGGTGTGTGTGTGTGTGTGTGTTGTCGGTGTGTGTGTGTGTGTGTTGTCGGTGTGTGTGTGTGTGTGTGTTGTCGGTGTGTGTGTGTGTGTTGTCGGTGTGTGTGTGTGTGTGTTGTCGGTGTGTGTGTGTGTAGTCTGGGTGTGTGTGTGTGTGTGTGTGTGTGTGTGTGTTGTCGGTGTGTGTGTGTTGTTGGTGTGTGTGTGTGTGTGTGTGTGTTGTCGGTGTGTGTGTGTGTTGTCGGTGTGTGTGTGTTGTGTGTGTGTGTGTTGTCGGTGTGTGTGTGTGTTGTCGGTGTGTGTGTGTGTGTTGTCGGTGTGTGTGTGTGTGTTGTGTGTGATAGTGTGTTGTCGGTGTGTGTGTTGTCGGTGTGTGTGTGTGTGTGTGTGTTGTCGGTGTGTGTGTGTTGTCGGTGTGTGTGTGTGTGTTGTCGGTGTGTGTGTGTGTGTGTGTTGTCGGTGTGTGTGTGTGTGTCTTGTCAGTGTGTGTGTGTGTGTGTTGTCGGTGTGTGTGTGTGTGTGTGTGTGTGTTGTCGTTGTGTGTGTGTTGTCGGTGTGCGTATGTGTGTTGTCGGTGTGTGTGTGTGTGTGTTGTCGGTGTGTGTGTGTGTGTGTTGCTGGTGTGTGTGTGTGTGTTGTCGGTGTGTGTGTGTGTGTTGTCGGTGTGTGTGTGTGTGTGTGTGTGTTGTCGGTGTGTGTGTGTGTGTGTGTGTGTGTTGTCCGAGTGTGTGTGTGTGTGTGTGTTGTCGGTGTGTGTGTGTTGTCGGTGTGTGTGTGTGTGTGTTGTCGGTGTGTGTGTTGTCTGTGTGTGTGTGTGTGTGTGTTGTCAGTGTGTGTGTGTGTGTGTGTGTGTGTTGTCGGTGTGTGTGTGTGTGTGTGTGTGTGTTGTCAGTGTGTGTATGTGTGTGTTGTCAGTGTGTGTGTGTGTGTGTGTTGTCGGTGTGTGTGTGTGTGTGTTGTCGGTGTGTGTGTGTGTTGTCGGTGTGTGTGTGTGTTTGTTGTCGGTGTGTGTGTGTGTGTGTGTTGTCGGTGTGTGTGTGTGTGTGTGTTGTCGGTGTGTGTGTGTGTGTTGTCGGTGTGTGTGTGTGTGTGTGTGTGTTGTCGGTGTGTGTGTGTGTGTGTTGTCAGTGTGTGTGTGTGTGTGTTGTCGGTGTGTGTGTGTTTATGTGTTGTCTGTGTGTGTGTGTGTGTTGTCGGTGTGTGTGTGTGTGTGTGTTGTCGGTGTGTGTGTGTTTTGTCGGTGTGTGTGTGTGTGTGTTGTCGGTGTGTGTGTGTGTGTGTTTTCGGTGTGTGTGTGTGTGTTGTGTGTGTGTGTGTTGTCGGTGTGTGTGTGTGTGTGTGTGTGTTGTCGGTGTGTGTGTGTGTGTGTGGTGTCGGTGTGTGTGTGTTGTCGGTGTGTGTGTGTGTGTTGTCGGTGTGTGTGTGTGTGTGTGTGTCGGTGTGTGTGTGAGTGTGTGTGTGTGTGTGTGTGTGTGTTGTCGGGGTGTGTGGGTCGGTGTGTGTGTGTTGTGTGTGTGTGTGTGTGTTGTCGATGTGTGTGTGTGTGTTGTCGGTGTGTGTGTGTGTGTTGTCGGTGTGTGTGTGTGTGATGTCGGTGTGTTTGTGTGTGTGTGTTGTCGTTGTGTGTGTGTGTGTGTTGTCGTTGTGTGTGTGTGTGTTGTGTGTGTGTGTGTTGTCGGTGTGTGTGTGTGTGTGTTGTCGGTGTGTGTGTGTGTGTGTTGTCGGTGTGTGTGTGTGTTGTCGGTGTGTGTGTGTGTGTGTGTGTTGTCGGTGTGTGTGTGTGTGTTGTCGGTGTGTGTGTGTGTGTGTTGTCGGTGTGTGTGTGTGTAGTCTGGGTGTGTGTGTGTGTGTGTGTGTGTGTGTTGTCGGTGTGTGTGTGTTGTTGGTGTGTGTGTGTGTGTGTGTGTGTTGTCGGTGTGTGTGTGTGTTGTCGGTGTGTGTGTGTTGTGTGTTGTCGGTGTGTGTGTGTGTTGTCGGTGTGTGTGTGTGTGTGTTGTCGGTGTGTGTGTGTGTGTTGTGTGTGTGTGTATTGTCGGTGTGTGTGTTGTCGGTGTGTGTGTGTGTGTGTGTGTGTGTTGTCGGTGTGTGTGTGTTGTCGGTGTGTGTGTGTGTGTTGTCGGTGTGTGTGTGTGTGTGTGTTGTCGGTGTGTGTGTGTGTGTCTTGTCAGTGTGTGTGTGTGTGTGTTGTCGGTGTGTGTGTGTGTGTGTGTTTGTTGTCGTTGTGTGTGTGTTGTCGGTGTGTGTATGTGTGTTGTCGGTGTGTGTGTGTGTTGTCGGTGTGTGTGTGTGTGTGTTGCTGGTGTGTGTGTGTGTTGTCGGTGTGTGTGTGTGTGTTGTCGGTGTGTGTGTGTGTGTGTGTGTTGTCGGTGTGTGTGTGTGTGTTGTCGGTGTGTGTGTGTGTGTGTTGTCGGTGTGTGTGTGTGTAGTCTGGGTGTGTGTGTGTGTGTGTGTGTGTGTGTTGTCGGTGTGTGTGTGTTGTTGGTGTGTGTGTGTGTGTGTGTGTGTTGTCGGTGTGTGTGTGTGTTGTCGGTGTGTGTGTGTTGTGTGTTGTCGGTGTGTGTGTGTGTTGTCGGTGTGTGTGTGTGTGTGTTGTCGGTGTGTGTGTGTGTGTTGTGTGTGTGTGTATTGTCGGTGTGTGTGTTGTCGGTGTGTGTGTGTGTGTGTGTGTTGTCGGTGTGTGTGTGTTGTCGGTGTGTGTGTGTGTGTTGTCGGTGTGTGTGTGTGTGTGTGTTGTCGGTGTGTGTGTGTGTGTCTTGTCAGTGTGTGTGTGTGTGTGTTGTCGGTGTGTGTGTGTGTGTGTGTTTGTTGTCGTTGTGTGTGTGTTGTCGGTGTGTGTATGTGTGTTGTCGGTGTGTGTGTGTGTTGTCGGTGTGTGTGTGTGTGTGTTGCTGGTGTGTGTGTGTGTTGTCGGTGTGTGTGTGTGTGTTGTCGGTGTGTGTGTGTGTGTGTGTGTGTTGTCGGTGTGTGTGTGTGTGTGTGTGTTGCCGGTGTGTGTGTGTGTGTGTTGTCGGTGTGTGTGTGTGTGTGTGGTCGTTGTGTGTGTCTGTTGTCGGTGTGTGATTGTGTGTTGTCGGTGTGTGTGTGTGTGTGTTGTCGGTGTGTGTGTGTGTTGTCGGTGTGTGTGTGTGTGTTGTGTGTGTGTGTGTTTGTGTGTGTGTGTGTGTGTGTTGTCGGTGTGTGTGTGTGTGTGTGTTGCCGGTGTGTGTGTGTGTGTTGTCGGTGTGTGTGTGTTGTCGGTGTGTGTGTGTGTGTGTGTTGTCGGTGTGTGTGTGTGTGTGTTGTCGGTGTGTGTGTGTGTGTTGTCGGTGTGTGTGTGTGTGTTGTCGGTGTGTGTGTGTGTGTGTGTGTGTTGTCGGTGTGTGTGTGTTGTCGGTGTGTAAGTGTGTGTGTGTTGTCAGTGTGTTTGTGTGTGTGTGTTGTCGGTGTGTGTGTGTTGTTGGTGTGTGTGTGTGTGTGTGTGTGTTGTCGGTGTGTGTGTGTGTTGTCGGTGTGTGTGTGTTGTGTGTGTGTGTGTTGTCGGTGTGTGTGTGTGTTGTCGGTGTGTGTGTGTGTGTTGTCGGTGTGTGTGTGTGTGTTGTGTGTGTGTGTGTTGTCGGTGTGTGTGTTGTCGGTGTGTGTGTGTGTGTGTGTGTTGTCGGGGTGTGTGTGTGTTGTCGGTGTGTGTGTGTGTGTTGTCGGTGTGTGTGTGTGTGTGTGTTGTCGGTGTGTGTGTGTGTGTCTTGTCAGTGTGTGTGTGTGTGTGTTGTCGGTGTGTGTGTGTGTGTGTGTGTGTTGTCGTTGTGTGTGTGTTGTCGGTGTGTGTATGTGTGTTGTCGGTGTTTGTGTGTGTGTTGTCGGTGTGTGTGTGTGTGTGTTGCTGGTGTGTGTGTGTGTGTTGTCGGTGTGTGTGTGTGTGTTGTCGGTGTGTGTGTGTGTGTGTGTGTGTTGTCGGTGTGTGTGTGTGTGTGTGTGTTGTCCGAGTGTGTGTGTGTGTGTGTGTTGTCGGTGTGTGTGTGTTGTCGGTTTGTGTGTGTGTGTGTGTTGTCGGTGTGTGTGTGTGTGTTGTCGGTGTGTGTGTGTGTTGTCAGTGTGTGTGTGTGTGTGTGTTGTCGGTGTGTGTGTGTGTGTTGTGGGTGTGTGTGTGTGTGTGTTGTCGGTGTGTGTGTGTGTGTTGCTGGTGTTTGTTTGTGTGTGTGTTGTCGGTGTGTGTGTGTGTGTGTTGTCGGTGTGTGTGTGTGTGTGTGTGTGTGTGTGTTGTCGGTGTGTGTGTGTGTGTGTTGTCGGTGTGTGTGTGTGTGTTGTCGGTGTGTGTGTGTGTGTTGTTGGTGTGTGTGTGTGTGTTGTCGGTGTGTGTGTGTGTGTTGATGGTGTTTGTTTGTGTGTGTGTTGTCGGTGTGTGTGTGTGTGTGTGTGTTGTCGGTGTGTGTGTGTGTGTGTGTGTGTGTGTGTGTGTGTGTTGTCGGTGTGTGTGTGTGTTGTCGGTGTGTGTGTGTGTGTTGTCGGTGTGTGTGTGTGTGTTGTCGTTGTGTTTGTGTGTGTGTGTTGTCGTTGTGTGTGTGTGTGTGTTGTCGGTGTGTGTGTGTGTGTTGTGTGTGTGTGTGTTGTCAGTGTGTGTGTGTTGTCGGTGTGTGTGTGTGTGTGTTGTCGGTGTGTGTGTGTGTGTGTGTTGTCAGTGTGTGTGTGTGTGTGTGTGTTGTCGGTGTGTGTGTGTGTGTGTTGTCGGTGTGTGTGTGTGTGTTGTCGGTGTGTGTGTGTGTGTTGTCGGTGTGTGTGTGTGTAGTCGGTGTGTGTGTGTGTGTGTGTGTGTGTTGTCGGTGTGTGTGTGTGTGTTGTCGGTGTGTGTGTGTGTGTGTGTGTGTGTTGTCGGTGTGTGTGTGTGTGTTGTCGGTGTGTGTGTGTGTGTGTGTTGTCGTTGTGTGTGTGTGTGTTGTGTGTGTGTGTGTTGTCGGTGTGTGTGTGTTGTCGGTGTGTGTGTGTGTGTGTGTGTGTGTTGTCGGTGTGTGTGTGTGTTGTCGGGTGTGTGTGTGTGTGTGTGTTGTCGGTGTGTGGTGTGTGTGTTGTCGGTGTGTGTGTGTGTGTTGTCGGTGTGTGTGTGTGTGTGTTGTCGGTGTGTGTGTGTGTGTGTTGCTGGTGTGTGTGTGTGTGTTGTCGGTGTGTGTGTGTGTGTTGTCGGTGTGTGTGTGTGTGTGTGTGTGTTGTCGGTGTGTGTGTGTTGTCGGTGTGTAAGTGTGTGTGTGTTGTCAGTGTGTTTGTGTGTGTGTGTTGTCGGTGTGTGTGTGTGTGTGTGTTGTCGGTGTGTGTGTGTGTGTTGTGTGTGTGTGTGTGTTGTCGGTGTGTGTGTGTGTGAGTGTGTGTGTTGTCGGTGTGTGTGTGTGTGTGTGTTGTCGGTGTGTGTGTGTGTTGTCGGTGTGTGTGTGTGTGTGTTGTCGGTGTGTGTGTGTGTGTGTTGTCAGTGTGTGTGTGTGTGTGTGTTGTCGGTGTGTGTGTGTGTGTGTTGTCGGTGTGTGTGTGTGTCTGTGTTGTCGGTGTGTGTGTTTTGTCGGTGTGTGTGTGTGTGTGTGTGTTGTCGGTGTGTGTGTGTGTGTGTGTTGTCGGTGTGTGTGTGTGTTGTGTGTGTGTGTGTTGTCGGTGTGTGTGTGTGTGTTGTCGGTGTGTGTGTGTGTGTGTGTTGTCGGTGTGTGTGTGTTGTCGGTGTGTGTGTGTGTGTGTGTTGTCGGTGTGTGTGTGTGTTGTCGGTGTGTGTGTGTGTGTGTGTGTTGTCAGTGTGTGTGTGTGTGTGTGTGTGTGTGTTGTCGGTGTGTGTGTTTGTGTGTGTGTGTGTTGTCGGTGTGTGTGTGTGTTGTCAGTGTGTGTGTGTGTGTGTGTTGTCGGTGTGTGTGTGTGTGTTGTGGGTGTGTGTGTGTGTGTGTTGTCGGTGTGTGTGTGTGTGTTGCTGGTGTTTGTTTGTGTGTGTGTTGTCGGTGTGTGTGTGTGTGTGTTGTCGGTGTGTGTGTGTGTGTGTGTGTGTGTGTGTTGTCGGTGTGTGTGTGTGTGTGTTGTCGGTGTGTGTGTGTGTGTTGTCGGTGTGTGTGTGTGTGTTGTTGGTGTGTGTGTGTGTGTTGTCGGTGTGTGTGTGTGTGTTGATGGTGTTTGTTTGTGTGTGTGTTGTCGGTGTGTGTGTGTGTGTGTGTGTTGTCGGTGTGTGTGTGTGTGTGTGTGTGTGTGTGTGTGTGTGTTGTCGGTGTGTGTGTGTGTTGTCGGTGTGTGTGTGTGTGTTGTCGGTGTGTGTGTGTGTGTTGTCGTTGTGTTTGTGTGTGTGTGTTGTCGTTGTGTGTGTGTGTGTGTTGTCGTGTGGTGTGTGTGTGTGTGTGTGGTGTCGTGTGTGTGTGTTGTCGGTGTGTGTGTGTGTGTGTTGTCGGTGTGTGTGTGTGTGTGTGTTGTCAGTGTGTGTGTGTGTGTGTGTGTTGTCGGTGTGTGTGTGTGTGTGTTGTCGGTGTGTGTGTGTGTGTTGTCGGTGTGTGTGTGTGTGTTGTCGGTGTGTGTGTGTGTAGTCGGTGTGTGTGTGTGTGTGTGTGTGTGTTGTCGGTGTGTGTGTGTGTGTTGTCGGTGTGTGTGTGTGTGTGTGTGTGTGTTGTCGGTGTGTGTGTGTGTGTTGTCGGTGTGTGTGTGTGTGTGTGTTGTCGTTGTGTGTGTGTGTGTTGTGTGTGTGTGTGTTGTCGGTGTGTGTGTGTTGTCGGTGTGTGTGTGTGTGTGTGTGTGTGTTGTCGGTGTGTGTGTGTTGTCGGTGTGTGTGTGTGTGTGTGTTGTCGGTGTGTGTGTGTGTGTTGTCGGTGTGTGTGTGTGTGTTGTCGGTGTGTGTGTGTGTGTGTTGTCGGTGTGTGTGTGTGTGTGTTGCTGGTGTGTGTGTGTGTGTTGTCGGTGTGTGTGTGTGTGTTGTCGGTGTGTGTGTGTGTGTGTGTGTGTTGTCGGTGTGTGTGTGTTGTCGGTGTGTAAGTGTGTGTGTGTTGTCAGTGTGTTTGTGTGTGTGTGTTGTCGGTGTGTGTGTGTGTGTGTGTTGTCGGTGTGTGTGTGTGTGTTGTGTGTGTGTGTGTGTTGTCGGTGTGTGTGTGTGTGAGTGTGTGTGTTGTCGGTGTGTGTGTGTGTGTGTGTTGTCGGTGTGTGTGTGTGTTGTCGGTGTGTGTGTGTGTGTGTTGTCGGTGTGTGTGTGTGTGTGTTGTCAGTGTGTGTGTGTGTGTGTGTTGTCGGTGTGTGTGTGTGTGTGTTGTCGGTGTGTGTGTGTGTCTGTGTTGTCGGTGTGTGTGTTTTGTCGGTGTGTGTGTGTGTGTGTGTGTTGTCGGTGTGTGTGTGTGTGTGTGTTGTCGGTGTGTGTGTGTGTTGTGTGTGTGTGTGTTGTCGGTGTGTGTGTGTGTGTTGTCGGTGTGTGTGTGTGTGTGTGTTGTCGGTGTGTGTGTGTTGTCGGTGTGTGTGTGTGTGTGTGTTGTCGGTGTGTGTGTGTGTTGTCGGTGTGTGTGTGTGTGTGTGTGTTGTCAGTGTGTGTGTGTGTGTGTGTGTGTGTGTTGTCGGTGTGTGTGTTTGTGTGTGTGTGTGTTGTCGGTGTGTGTGTGTGTGTGTGTGTTGTCCGAGTGTGTGTGTGTGTGTGTGTTGTCGGTGTGTGTGTGTTGTCAGTTTGTGTGTGTGTGTGTGTGTTGTCGGTGTGTGTGTGTGTGTGTGTTGTCGGTGTGTGTGTGTGTTGTGGGTGTGTGTGTGTGTGTGTTGTCGGTGTGTGTGTGTGTGTTGCTGGTGTTTGTTTGTGTGTGTGTTGTCGGTGTGTGTGTGTGTGTGTTGTCGGTGTGTGTGTGTGTGTGTGTGTGTGTGTGTGTGTGTGTGTGTGTTGTCGGTGTGTGTGTGTGTGTGTTGTTGGTGTGTGTGTGTGTGTTGTCGGTGTGTGTGTGTGTTGCTGGTGTTTGTTTGTGTGTGTGTTGTCGGTGTGTGTGTGTGTGTGTGTGTGTTGTCGGTGTGTGTGTGTGTGTGTGTGTGTGTGTGTGTGTGTGTGTTGTCGGTGTGTGTGTGTGTTGTCGGTGTGTGTGTGTGTGTTGTCGGTGTGCGTGTGTCTGTTGTCGTTGTGTTTGTGTGTGTGTGTTGTCGTTGTGTGTGTGTGTGTGTTGTCGGTGTGTGTGTGTGTGTTGTGTGTGTGTGTGTTGTCAGTGTGTGTGTGTTGTCGGTGTGTGTGTGTGTGTGTTGTCGGTGTGTGTGTGTGTGTGTGTTGTCAGTGTGTGTGTGTGTGTGTGTGTGTGTGTTGTCGGTGTGTGTGTGTGTGTGTTGTCGGTGTGTGTGTGTGTGTTGTCGGTGTGTGTGTGTGTGTTGTCGGTGTGTGTGTGTAGTCGGTGTGTGTGTGTGTGTGTGTGTGTTGTCGGTGTGTGTGTGTGTGTTGTCGGTGTGTGTGTGTGTGTGTGTGTGTGTTGTCGGTGTGTGTGTGTGTTGTCGGTGTGTGTGTGTTGTGTGTGTGTGTGTTGTCGGTGTGTGTGTGTGTGTTGTCGGTGTGAGTGTGTTGTCGGTGTGTGTGTGTGTGATGTCGGTGTGTTTGTGTGTGTGTGTTGTCGTTGTGTGTGTGTGTTGTCGGTGTGTGTGTGTGTGTTGTGTGTGTGTGTGTTGTCGGTTTGTGTGTGTGTTGTCGGTGTGTGTGTGTGTGTGTGTTGTCAGTGTGTGTGTGTGTGTGTGTGTGTGTGTTGTCGGTGTGTGTGTGTGTGTGTGTGTGTTGTCGGTGTGTGTGTGTGTGTGTGTTGCCGGTGTGTGTGTGTGTGTTGTCGGTGTGTGTGTGTTGTCGGTGTGTGTGTGTGTGTGTGTTGTCGGTGTGTGTGTGTGTGTGTTGTCGGTGTGTGTGTGTGTTGTCGGTGTGTGTGTGTGTGTTGTCGGTGTGTGTGTGTGTGTGTTGTTGGTGTGTGTGTGTGTAGTCTGGGTGTGTGTGTGTGTGTGTGTGTCTGTTGTCGGTGTGTGTGTGTTGTTGGTGTGTGTGTGTGTGTGTGTGTGTTGTCGGTGTGTGTGTGTGTTGTCGGTGTGTGTGTGTTGTGTGTGTGTGTGTTGTCGGTGTGTGTGTGTGTTGTCGGTGTGTGTGTGTGTGTTGTCGGTGTGTGTGTGTGTGTTGTGTGTGTGTGTGTTGTCGGTGTGTGTGTTGTCGGTGTGTGTGTGTGTGTGTGTGTTGTCGGTGTGTGTGTGTTGTCGGTGTGTGTGTGTGTGTTGTCGGTGTGTGTGTGTGTGTGTGTTGTCGGTGTGTGTGTGTGTGTCTTGTCAGTGTG
>NW_027675416.1:732500-752500 GCF_965601325.2 Salmo salar
GTGTGTTGTCGGTGTGTGTGTGTGTGTTGTGTGTGATAGTGTGTTGTCGGTGTGTGTGTTGTCGGTGTGTGTGTGTGTGTGTGTGTTGTCGGTGTGTGTGTGTTGTCGGTGTGTGTGTGTGTGTTGTCGGTGTGTGTGTGTGTGTGTGTTGTCGGTGTGTGTGTGTGTGTCTTGTCAGTGTGTGTGTGTGTGTGTTGTCGGTGTGTGTGTGTGTGTGTGTGTGTGTTGTCGTTGTGTGTGTGTTGTCGGTGTGCGTATGTGTGTTGTCGGTGTGTGTGTGTGTGTGTTGTCGGTGTGTGTGTGTGTGTGTTGCTGGTGTGTGTGTGTGTGTTGTCGGTGTGTGTGTGTGTGTTGTCGGTGTGTGTGTGTGTGTGTGTGTGTTGTCGGTGTGTGTGTGTGTGTGTGTGTGTGTTGTCCGAGTGTGTGTGTGTGTGTGTGTTGTCGGTGTGTGTGTGTTGTCGGTGTGTGTGTGTGTGTGTTGTCGGTGTGTGTGTTGTCTGTGTGTGTGTGTGTGTGTGTTGTCAGTGTGTGTGTGTGTGTGTGTGTGTGTTGTCGGTGTGTGTGTGTGGTGTGTGTGTGTTGTCAGTGTGTGTATGTGTGTGTTGTCAGTGTGTGTGTGTGTGTGTGTTGTCGGTGTGTGTGTGTGTGTGTTGTCGGTGTGTGTGTGTGTTGTCGGTGTGTGTGTGTGTTTGTTGTCGGTGTGTGTGTGTGTGTGTGTTGTCGGTGTGTGTGTGTGTGTGTGTTGTCGGTGTGTGTGTGTGTGTTGTCGGTGTGTGTGTGTGTGTGTGTGTGTTGTCGGTGTGTGTGTGTGTGTGTTGTCAGTGTGTGTGTGTGTGTGTTGTCGGTGTGTGTGTGTTTATGTGTTGTCTGTGTGTGTGTGTGTGTTGTCGGTGTGTGTGTGTGTGTGTGTTGTCGGTGTGTGTGTGTTTTGTCGGTGTGTGTGTGTGTGTGTTGTCGGTGTGTGTGTGTGTGTGTTTTCGGTGTGTGTGTGTGTGTTGTGTGTGTGTGTGTTGTCGGTGTGTGTGTGTGTGTGTGTGTGTTGTCGGTGTGTGTGTGTGTGTGTGGTGTCGGTGTGTGTGTGTTGTCGGTGTGTGTGTGTGTGTTGTCGGTGTGTGTGTGTGTGTGTGTTGTCGGTGTGTGTGTGAGTGTGTGTGTGTGTGTGTGTGTGTGTTGTCGGTGTGTGTGTGTGTTGTCGGTGTGTGTGTGTTGTGTGTGTGTGTGTGTGTTGTCGATGTGTGTGTGTGTGTTGTCGGTGTGTGTGTGTGTGTTGTCGGTGTGTGTGTGTGTGATGTCGGTGTGTTTGTGTGTGTGTGTTGTCGTTGTGTGTGTGTGTGTGTTGTCGTTGTGTGTGTGTGTGTTGTGTGTGTGTGTGTTGTCGGTGTGTGTGTGTGTGTGTTGTCGGTGTGTGTGTGTGTGTGTTGTCGGTGTGTGTGTGTGTTGTCGGTGTGTGTGTGTGTGTGTGTGTTGTCGGTGTGTGTGTGTGTGTTGTCGGTGTGTGTGTGTGTGTGTTGTCGGTGTGTGTGTGTGTAGTCTGGGTGTGTGTGTGTGTGTGTGTGTGTGTGTTGTCGGTGTGTGTGTGTTGTTGGTGTGTGTGTGTGTGTGTGTGTGTTGTCGGTGTGTGTGTGTGTTGTCGGTGTGTGTGTGTTGTGTGTTGTCGGTGTGTGTGTGTGTTGTCGGTGTGTGTGTGTGTGTGTTGTCGGTGTGTGTGTGTGTGTTGTGTGTGTGTGTATTGTCGGTGTGTGTGTTGTCGGTGTGTGTGTGTGTGTGTGTGTGTGTTGTCGGTGTGTGTGTGTTGTCGGTGTGTGTGTGTGTGTTGTCGGTGTGTGTGTGTGTGTGTGTTGTCGGTGTGTGTGTGTGTGTCTTGTCAGTGTGTGTGTGTGTGTGTTGTCGGTGTGTGTGTGTGTGTGTGTTTGTTGTCGTTGTGTGTGTGTTGTCGGTGTGTGTATGTGTGTTGTCGGTGTGTGTGTGTGTTGTCGGTGTGTGTGTGTGTGTGTTGCTGGTGTGTGTGTGTGTTGTCGGTGTGTGTGTGTGTGTTGTCGGTGTGTGTGTGTGTGTGTGTGTTGTCGGTGTGTGTGTGTGTGTTGTCGGTGTGTGTGTGTGTGTGTTGTCGGTGTGTGTGTGTGTAGTCTGGGTGTGTGTGTGTGTGTGTGTGTGTGTGTTGTCGGTGTGTGTGTGTTGTTGGTGTGTGTGTGTGTGTGTGTGTGTTGTCGGTGTGTGTGTGTGTTGTCGGTGTGTGTGTGTTGTGTGTTGTCGGTGTGTGTGTGTGTTGTCGGTGTGTGTGTGTGTGTGTTGTCGGTGTGTGTGTGTGTGTTGTGTGTGTGTGTATTGTCGGTGTGTGTGTTGTCGGTGTGTGTGTGTGTGTGTGTGTGTGTTGTCGGTGTGTGTGTGTTGTCGGTGTGTGTGTGTGTGTTGTCGGTGTGTGTGTGTGTGTGTGTTGTCGGTGTGTGTGTGTGTGTCTTGTCAGTGTGTGTGTGTGTGTGTTGTCGGTGTGTGTGTGTGTGTGTGTTTGTTGTCGTTGTGTGTGTGTTGTCGGTGTGTGTATGTGTGTTGTCGGTGTGTGTGTGTGTTGTCGGTGTGTGTGTGTGTGTGTTGCTGGTGTGTGTGTGTGTTGTCGGTGTGTGTGTGTGTGTTGTCGGTGTGTGTGTGTGTGTGTGTGTGTTGTCGGTGTGTGTGTGTGTGTGTGTGTTGCCGGTGTGTGTGTGTGTGTGTTGTCGGTGTGTGTGTGTGTGTGTGGTCGTTGTGTGTGTCTGTTGTCGGTGTGTGATTGTGTGTTGTCGGTGTGTGTGTGTGTGTGTTGTCGGTGTGTGTGTGTGTTGTCGGTGTGTGTGTGTGTGTTGTGTGTGTGTGTGTTTGTTGTCGGTGTGTGTGTGTGTGTGTGCTGTCGGTGTGTGTGTTTGTGTGTGTTGTCTGTGTGTGTGTGTTGTCGGTGTGTGTGTGTGTGTGTGTTGTCGGTGTGTGTGTGTGTGTGTGTTGCCGGTGTGTGTGTGTGTGTTGTCGGTGTGTGTGTGTTGTCGGTGTGTGTGTGTGTGTGTGTTGTCGGTGTGTGTGTGTGTGTGTTGTCGGTGTGTGAGTGTGTGTGTGTTGTCGGTGTGTGTGTGTGTGTTGTCGGTGTGTGTGTGTGTGTGTTGTCGGTGTGTGTGTAGTCTGGGTGTGTGTGTGTGTGTGTGTGTGTGTGTGTGTTGTCGGTGTGTGTGTGTTGTTGGTGTGTGTGTGTGTGTGTGTGTGTTGTCGGTGTGTGTGTGTGTTGTCGGTGTGTGTGTGTTGTGTGTGTGTGTGTTGTCGGTGTGTGTGTGTGTTGTCGGTGTGTGTGTGTGTGTTGTCGGTGTGTGTGTGTGTGTTGTGTGTGTGTGTGTTGTCGGTGTGTGTGTTGTCGGTGTGTGTGTGTGTGTTGTCGGTGTGTGTGTTGTCGGTGTGTGTGTGTGTGTTGTCGGTGTGTGTGTGTGTGTGTGTTGTCGGTGTGTGTGTGTGTGTCTTGTCAGTGTGTGTGTGTGTGTGTTGTCGGTGTGTGTGTGTGTGTGTGTGTGTGTTGTCGTTGTGTGTGTGTTGTCGGTGTGTGTATGTGTGTTGTCGGTGTGTGTGTGTGTGTGTTGTCGGTGTGTGTGTGTGTTTTGCCTGTGTGTGTGTGTGTGTTGTCGGTGTGTGTGTGTGTGTGTGTGTGTTGTCGGTGTGTGTGTGTGTTGTCGGTGTGTGTGTGTGTGTGTTGTCGGTGTGTGTGTGTGTGTGTGGTCGTTGTGTGTGTGTCTGTTGTCGGTGTGTGAGTGTGTGTTGTCGGTGTGTGTGTGTGTGTGTTGTCGGTGTGTGTGTGTGTTGTCGGTGTGTGTGTGTGTGTTGTGTGTGTGTGTGTGTGTTGTCGGTGTGTGTGTGTGTGTGTGCTGTCGGTGTGTGTGTGTGTGTGTGTGTGTGTTGTCTGTGTGTGTGTGTTGTCGGTGTGTGTGTGTGTGTGTGTTGTCGGTGTGTGTGTGTGTGTGTGTGTTGTCGGTGTGTGTGTGTGTGTTGTCAGTGTGTGTCTGTGTGTTATCGGTGTGTGTGTGTGTGTGTGTGTTGTCGGTGTGTGTGTGTGTCTGTGTTGTCGGTGTGTGTGTGTGTGTGTTGTCGGTGTGTGTGTTGTCTGTGTGTGTGTGTGTGTGTGTGTGTTGTCAGTGTGTGTGTGTGTGTGTGTGTTGTCGGTGTGTGTGTGTGTGTGTGTGTGTTGTCAGTGTGTGTATGTGTGTGTTGTCAGTGTGTGTGTGTGTGTGTGTTGTCGGTGTGTGTGTGTGTGTGTGTGTGTGTGTGTGTTGTCGGTGTGTGTGTGTGTGTGTTGTCAGTGTGTGTGTGTGTGTGTGTGTGTGTTGTCGGTGTGTGTGTGTGTGTGTTGTCGGTGTGTGTGTGTGTGTTGTCGGTGTGTGTGTGTGTGTGTGTTGTCAGTGTGTGTGTGTGTGTGTGTGTGTGTGTGTTGTCGGTGTGTGTGTGTGTGTGTGTTGCCGGTGTGTGTGTGTGTGTTGTCGGTGTGTGTGTGTTGTCGGTGTGTGTGTGTGTGTGTGTTGTCGGTGTGTGTGTGTGTTGTCGGTGTGTGTGTGTGTGTGTGTTGTCGGTGTGTGTGTGTGTGTTGTCGGTGTGTGTGTGTGTGTGTTGTCGGTGTGTGTGTGTGTAGTCTGGGTGTGTGTGTGTGTGTGTGTGTGTGTGTGTGTTGTCGGTGTGTGTGTGTTGTTGGTGTGTGTGTGTGTGTGTGTGTGTTGTCGGTGTGTGTGTGTGTTGTCGGTGTGTGTGTGTTGTGTGTGTGTGTGTTGTCGGTGTGTGTGTGTGTTGTCGGTGTGTGTGTGTGTGTTGTCGGTGTGTGTGTGTGTGTTGTGTGTGATAGTGTGTTGTCGGTGTGTGTGTTGTCGGTGTGTGTGTGTGTGTGTGTGTTGTCGGTGTGTGTGTGTTGTCGGTGTGTGTGTGTGTGTTGTCGGTGTGTGTGTGTGTGTGTGTTGTCGGTGTGTGTGTGTGTGTCTTGTCAGTGTGTGTGTGTGTGTGTTGTCGGTGTGTGTGTGTGTGTGTGTGTGTTGTCGTTGTGTGTGTGTTGTCGGTGTGCGTATGTGTGTTGTCGGTGTGTGTGTGTGTGTGTTGTCGGTGTGTGTGTGTGTGTGTTGCTGGTGTGTGTGTGTGTGTTGTCGGTGTGCGTATGTGTGTTGTCGGTGTGTGTGTGTGTGTGTTGTCGGTGTGTGTGTGTGTGTGTTGCTGGTGTGTGTGTGTGTGTTGTCGGTGTGTGTGTGTGTGTTGTCGGTGTGTGTGTGTGTGTGTGTGTGTTGTCGGTGTGTGTGTGTGTGTGTGTGTGTGTTGTCCGAGTGTGTGTGTGTGTGTGTGTTGTCGGTGTGTGTGTGTTGTCGGTGTGTGTGTGTGTGTGTTGTCGGTGTGTGTGTTGTCTGTGTGTGTGTGTGTGTGTGTTGTCAGTGTGTGTGTGTGTGTGTGTGTGTGTTGTCGGTGTGTGTGTGTGTGTGTGTGTGTTGTCAGTGTGTGTATGTGTGTGTTGTCAGTGTGTGTGTGTGTGTGTGTTGTCGGTGTGTGTTTGTGTGTGTTGTCGGTGTGTGTGTGTGTTGTCGGTGTGTGTGTGTGTTTGTTGTCGGTGTGTGTGTGTGTGTGTGTTGTCGGTGTGTGTGTGTGTGTGTGTTGTCGGTGTGTGTGTGTGTGTTGTCGGTGTGTGTGTGTGTGTGTGTGTGTTGTCGGTGTGTGTGTGTGTGTGTTGTCAGTGTGTGTGTGTGTGTGTTGTCGGTGTGTGTGTGTTTATGTGTTGTCTGTGTGTGTGTGTGTGTTGTCGGTGTGTGTGTGTGTGTGTGTTGTCGGTGTGTGTGTGTTTTGTCGGTGTGTGTGTGTGTGTGTTGTCGGTGTGTGTGTGTGTGTGTTTTCGGTGTGTGTGTGTGTGTTGTGTGTGTGTGTGTTGTCGGTGTGTGTGTGTGTGTGTGTGTGTTGTCGGTGTGTGTGTGTGTGTGTGGTGTCGGTGTGTGTGTGTTGTCGGTGTGTGTGTGTGTGTTGTCGGTGTGTGTGTGTGTGTGTGTTGTCGGTGTGTGTGTGAGTGTGTGTGTGTGTGTGTGTGTGTGTGTTGTCGGTGTGTGTGTGTGTTGTCGGTGTGTGTGTGTTGTGTGTGTGTGTGTGTGTTGTCGATGTGTGTGTGTGTGTTGTCGGTGTGTGTGTGTGTGTTGTCGGTGTGTGTGTGTGTGATGTCGGTGTGTTTGTGTGTGTGTGTTGTCGTTGTGTGTGTGTGTGTGTTGTCGTTGTGTGTGTGTGTGTTGTGTGTGTGTGTGTTGTCGGTGTGTGTGTGTGTGTGTTGTCGGTGTGTGTGTGTGTGTGTTGTCGGTGTGTGTGTGTGTTGTCGGTGTGTGTGTGTGTGTGTGTGTTGTCGGTGTGTGTGTGTGTGTTGTCGGTGTGTGTGTGTGTGTGTTGTCGGTGTGTGTGTGTGTAGTCTGGGTGTGTGTGTGTGTGTGTGTGTGTGTGTTGTCGGTGTGTGTGTGTTGTTGGTGTGTGTGTGTGTGTGTGTGTGTTGTCGGTGTGTGTGTGTGTTGTCGGTGTGTGTGTGTTGTGTGTTGTCGGTGTGTGTGTGTGTTGTCGGTGTGTGTGTGTGTGTGTGTTGTCGGTGTGTGTGTGTGTGTTGTGTGTGTGTGTATTGTCGGTGTGTGTGTTGTCGGTGTGTGTGTGTGTGTGTGTGTGTGTTGTCGGTGTGTGTGTGTTGTCGGTGTGTGTGTGTGTGTTGTCGGTGTGTGTGTGTGTGTGTGTTGTCGGTGTGTGTGTGTGTGTCTTGTCAGTGTGTGTGTGTGTGTGTTGTCGGTGTGTGTGTGTGTGTGTTTGTTGTCGTTGTGTGTGTGTTGTCGGTGTGTGTATGTGTGTTGTCGGTGTGTGTGTGTGTTGTCGGTGTGTGTGTGTGTGTGTTGCTGGTGTGTGTGTGTGTTGTCGGTGTGTGTGTGTGTGTTGTCGGTGTGTGTGTGTGTGTGTGTGTGTTGTCGGTGTGTGTGTGTGTGTGTGTGTTGCCGGTGTGTGTGTGTGTGTGTTGTCGGTGTGTGTGTGTGTGTGTGGTCGTTGTGTGTGTCTGTTGTCGGTGTGTGATTGTGTGTTGTCGGTGTGTGTGTGTGTGTGTTGTCGGTGTGTGTGTGTGTTGTCGGTGTGTGTGTGTGTGTTGTGTGTGTGTGTGTTTGTTGTCGGTGTGTGTGTGTTTGTGTGCTGTCGGTGTGTGTGTTTGTGTGTGTTGTCTGTGTGTGTGTGTTGTCGGTGTGTGTGTGTGTGTGTGTTGTCGGTGTGTGTGTGTGTGTGTGTTGCCGGTGTGTGTGTGTGTGTTGTCGGTGTGTGTGTGTTGTCGGTGTGTGTGTGTGTGTGTGTTGTCGGTGTGTGTGTGTGTGTGTTGTCGGTGTGTGAGTGTGTGTGTGTTGTCGGTGTGTGTGTGTGTGTTGTCGGTGTGTGTGTGTGTGTGTTGTCGGTGTGTGTGTAGTCTGGGTGTGTGTGTGTGTGTGTGTGTGTGTGTGTGTTGTCGGTGTGTGTGTGTTGTTGGTGTGTGTGTGTGTGTGTGTGTGTTGTCGGTGTGTGTGTGTGTTGTCGGTGTGTGTGTGTTGTGTGTGTGTGTGTTGTCGGTGTGTGTGTGTGTGTTGTCGGTGTGTGTGTGTGTGTTGTGTGTGTGTGTGTTGTCGGTGTGTGTGTTGTCGGTGTGTGTGTGTGTGTGTGTGTGTGTTGTCGGTGTGTGTGTTGTCGGTGTGTGTGTGTGTGTTGTCGGTGTGTGTGTGTGTGTGTGTTGTCGGTGTGTGTGTGTGTGTCTTGTCAGTGTGTGTGTGTGTGTGTTGTCGGTGTGTGTGTGTGTGTGTGTGTGTGTTGTCGTTGTGTGTGTGTTGTCGGTGTGTGTATGTGTGTTGTCGGTGTGTGTGTGTGTGTGTGTTGTCGGTGTGTGTGTGTGTTTTGCCTGTGTGTGTGTGTGTGTTGTCGGTGTGTGTGTGTGTGTGTGTGTGTTGTCGGTGTGTGTGTGTGTTGTCGGTGTGTGTGTGTGTGTGTTGTCGGTGTGTGTGTGTGTGTGTGGTCGTTGTGTGTGTGTCTGTTGTCGGTGTGTGAGTGTGTGTTGTCGGTGTGTGTGTGTGTGTGTTGTCGGTGTGTGTGTGTGTTGTCGGTGTGTGTGTGTGTGTTGTGTGTGTGTGTGTGTGTTGTCGGTGTGTGTGTGTGTGTGTGCTGTCGGTGTGTGTGTGTGTGTGTGTGTGTGTGTGTCTGTGTGTGTGTGTTGTCGGTGTGTGTGTGTGTGTGTGTTGTCGGTGTGTGTGTGTGTGTGTTGTCGGTGTGTGTGTGTGTGTTGTCAGTGTGTGTCTGTGTGTTATCGGTGTGTGTGTGTGTGTGTGTTGTCGGTGTGTGTGTGTGTCTGTGTTGTCGGTGTGTGTGTGTGTGTGTTGTCGGTGTGTGTGTTGTCTGTGTGTGTGTGTGTGTGTGTGTTGTCAGTGTGTGTGTGTGTGTGTGTGTTGTCGGGTGTGTGTGTGTGTGTGTGTTGTCAGTGTGTGTATGTGTGTGTTGTCAGTGTGTGTGTGTGTGTGTGTTGTCGGTGTGTGTGTGTGTGTGTGTTGTCGGTGTGTGTGTGTGTTGTCGGTGTGTGTGTGTGTTTGTTGTCGGTGTGTGTGTGTGTGTGTGTTGTCGGTGTGTGTGTGTGTGTGTGTTGTCGGTGTGTGTGTGTGTGTTGTCGGTGTGTGTGTGTGTGTGTGTGTGTTGTCGGTGTCTGTGTGTGTGTGTTGTCAGTGTGTGTGTGTGTGTGTTGTCGGTGTGTGTGTGTTTATGTGTTGTCTGTGTGTGTGTGTGTGTGTTGTCGGTGTGTGTGTGTGTGTGTGTTGTCGGTGTGTGTGTGTTTTGTCGGTGTGTGTGTGTGTGTGTGTGTGTTGTCGGTGTGTGTGTGTGTGTGTTTTCGGTGTGTGTGTGTGTGTTGTGTGTGTGTGTGTTGTCGGTGTGTGTGTGTGTGTGTGTGTGTTGTCGGTGTGTGTGTGTGTGTGTGGTGTCGGTGTGTGTGTGTTGTCGGTGTGTGTGTGTGTGTTGTCGGTGTGTGTGTGTGTGTGTGTTGTCGGTGTGTGTGTGAGTGTGTGTGTGTGTGTGTGTGTGTTGTCGGTGTGTGTGTGTGTTGTCGGTGTGTGTGTGTTGTGTGTGTGTGTGTGTGTTGTCGATGTGTGTGTGTGTGTTGTCTGTGTGTGTGTGTGTTGTCAGTGTGTGTGTGTGTGTGTTGTCGGTGTGTGTGTGTGTGTGTGTGTGTTGTCAGTGTGTGTATGTGTGTGTTGTCTGTGTGTGTGTGTGTGTGTTGTCGGTGTGTGTGTGTGTGTGTTGTCGGTGTGTGTGTGTGTTGTCGGTGTGTGTGTGTGTTGTCAGTGTGTGTGTGTGTGTGTTGTCGGTGTGTGTGTGTTTATGTGTTGTCTGTGTGTGTGTGTGTGTGTGTTGTCGGTGTGTGTGTGTGTGTGTGTTGTCGGTGTGTGTGTGTTTTGTCGGTGTGTGTGTGTGTGTGTGTGTGTTGTCGGTGTGTGTGTGTGTTGTCGGTGTGTGTGTGTGTGTGTTGTCGGTGTGTGTGTGTGTGTTGTGTGTGTGTGTGTTGTCGGTGTGTGTGTGTTGTTGGTGTGTGTGTGTGTGTGTGTGTGTTGTCGGTGTGTGTGTGTGTTGTCGGTGTGTGTGTGTTGTGTGTGTGTGTGTTGTCGGTGTGTGTGTGTGTTGTCGGTGTGTGTGTGTGTGTGTTGTCGGTGTGTGTGTGTGTGTGTTGTCGGTGTGTGTGTGTGTTGTCGGTGTGTGTGTGTGTGTGTGTGTTGTCGGTGTGTGTGTGTGTGTTGTCGGTGTGTGTGTGTGTGTGTTGTCGGTGTGTGTGTGTGTAGTCTGGGTGTGTGTGTGTGTGTGTGTGTGTGTGTTGTCGGTGTGTGTGTGTTGTTGGTGTGTGTGTGTGTGTGTGTGTGTTGTCGGTGTGTGTGTGTGTTGTCGGTGTGTGTGTGTTGTGTGTTGTCGGTGTGTGTGTGTGTTGTCGGTGTGTGTGTGTGTGTGTGTTGTCGGTGTGTGTGTGTGTGTTGTGTGTGTGTGTATTGTCGGTGTGTGTGTTGTCGGTGTGTGTGTGTGTGTGTGTGTGTGTTGTCGGTGTGTGTGTGTTGTCGGTGTGTGTGTGTGTGTTGTCGGTGTGTGTGTGTGTGTGTGTTGTCGGTGTGTGTGTGTGTGTGTCTTGTCAGTGTGTGTGTGTGTGTGTTGTCGGTGTGTGTGTGTGTGTGTTTGTTGTCGTTGTGTGTGTGTTGTCGGTGTGTGTATGTGTGTTGTCGGTGTGTGTGTGTGTTGTCGGTGTGTGTGTGTGTGTGTTGCTGGTGTGTGTGTGTGTTGTCGGTGTGTGTGTGTGTGTTGTCGGTGTGTGTGTGTGTGTGTGTGTGTTGTCGGTGTGTGTGTGTGTGTGTGTGTTGCCGGTGTGTGTGTGTGTGTGTTGTCGGTGTGTGTGTGTGTGTGTGGTCGTTGTGTGTGTCTGTTGTCGGTGTGTGATTGTGTGTTGTCGGTGTGTGTGTGTGTGTGTTGTCGGTGTGTGTGTGTGTTGTCGGTGTGTGTGTGTGTGTTGTGTGTGTGTGTGTTTGTTGTCGGTGTGTGTGTGTGTGTGTGCTGTCGGTGTGTGTGTTTGTGTGTGTTGTCTGTGTGTGTGTGTTGTCGGTGTGTGTGTGTGTGTGTGTTGTCGGTGTGTGTGTGTGTGTGTGTTGCCGGTGTGTGTGTGTGTGTTGTCGGTGTGTGTGTGTTGTCGGTGTGTGTGTGTGTGTGTGTTGTCGGTGTGTGTGTGTGTGTGTTGTCGGTGTGTGAGTGTGTGTGTGTTGTCGGTGTGTGTGTGTGTGTTGTCGGTGTGTGTGTGTGTGTGTTGTCGGTGTGTGTGTAGTCTGGGTGTGTGTGTGTGTGTGTGTGTGTGTGTGTGTTGTCGGTGTGTGTGTGTTGTTGGTGTGTGTGTGTGTGTGTGTGTGTTGTCGGTGTGTGTGTGTGTTGTCGGTGTGTGTGTGTTGTGTGTGTGTGTGTTGTCGGTGTGTGTGTGTGTTGTCGGTGTGTGTGTGTGTGTTGTCGGTGTGTGTGTGTGTGTTGTGTGTGTGTGTGTTGTCGGTGTGTGTGTTGTCGGTGTGTGTGTGTGTGTGTGTGTGTGTTGTCGGTGTGTGTGTTGTCGGTGTGTGTGTGTGTGTTGTCGGTGTGTGTGTGTGTGTGTGTTGTCGGTGTGTGTGTGTGTGTCTTGTCAGTGTGTGTGTGTGTGTGTTGTCGGTGTGTGTGTGTGTGTGTGTGTGTGTTGTCGTTGTGTGTGTGTTGTCGGTGTGTGTATGTGTGTTGTCGGTGTGTGTGTGTGTGTGTTGTCGGTGTGTGTGTGTGTTTTGCCTGTGTGTGTGTGTGTGTTGTCGGTGTGTGTGTGTGTGTGTGTGTGTTGTCGGTGTGTGTGTGTGTTGTCGGTGTGTGGTGTGTGTGTGTTGTCGGTGTGTGTGTGTGTGTGTGGTCGTTGTGTGTGTGTCTGTTGTCGGTGTGTGAGTGTGTGTTGTCGGTGTGTGTGTGTGTGTGTTGTCGGTGTGTGTGTGTGTTGTCGGTGTGTGTGTGTGTGTTGTGTGTGTGTGTGTGTGTTGTCGGTGTGTGTGTGTGTGTGTGCTGTCGGTGTGTGTGTGTGTGTGTGTGTGTGTTGTCTGTGTGTGTGTGTTGTCGGTGTGTGTGTGTGTGTGTGTTGTCGGTGTGTGTGTGTGTGTGTGTTGTCGGTGTGTGTGTGTGTGTTGTCAGTGTGTGTCTGTGTGTTATCGGTGTGTGTGTGTGTGTGTGTGTTGTCGGTGTGTGTGTGTGTCTGTGTTGTCGGTGTGTGTGTGTGTGTGTTGTCGGTGTGTGTGTTGTCTGTGTGTGTGTGTGTGTGTGTGTTGTCAGTGTGTGTGTGTGTGTGTGTGTTGTCGGTGTGTGTGTGTGTGTGTGTGTGTTGTCAGTGTGTGTATGTGTGTGTTGTCAGTGTGTGTGTGTGTGTGTGTTGTCGGTGTGTGTGTGTGTGTGTGTTGTCGGTGTGTGTGTGTGTTGTCGGTGTGTGTGTGTGTTTGTTGTCGGTGTGTGTGTGTGTGTGTGTTGTCGGTGTGTGTGTGTGTGTGTGTTGTCGGTGTGTGTGTGTGTGTTGTCGGTGTGTGTGTGTGTGTGTGTGTGTTGTCGGTGTCTGTGTGTGTGTGTTGTCAGTGTGTGTGTGTGTGTGTTGTCGGTGTGTGTGTGTTTATGTGTTGTCTGTGTGTGTGTGTGTGTGTTGTCGGTGTGTGTGTGTGTGTGTGTTGTCGGTGTGTGTGTGTTTTGTCGGTGTGTGTGTGTGTGTGTGTGTGTTGTCGGTGTGTGTGTGTGTGTGTTTTCGGTGTGTGTGTGTGTGTTGTGTGTGTGTGTGTTGTCGGTGTGTGTGTGTGTGTGTGTGTGTTGTCGGTGTGTGTGTGTGTGTGTGGTGTCGGTGTGTGTGTGTTGTCGGTGTGTGTGTGTGTGTTGTCGGTGTGTGTGTGTGTGTGTGTTGTCGGTGTGTGTGTGAGTGTGTGTGTGTGTGTGTGTGTGTTGTCGGTGTGTGTGTGTGTTGTCGGTGTGTGTGTGTTGTGTGTGTGTGTGTGTGTTGTCGATGTGTGTGTGTGTGTTGTCTGTGTGTGTGTGTGTGTGTGTGTTGTCAGTGTGTGTGTGTGTGTGTTGTCGGTGTGTGTGTGTGTGTGTGTGTGTTGTCAGTGTGTGTATGTGTGTGTTGTCTGTGTGTGTGTGTGTGTGTTGTCGGTGTGTGTGTGTGTGTGTTGTCGGTGTGTGTGTGTGTTGTCGGTGTGTGTGTGTGTGTGTTGTCGGTGTGTGTGTGTGTGTTGTCGGTGTGTGTGTGTGTGTGTTGTCGGTGTGTGTGTAGTCTGGGTGTGTGTGTGTGTGTGTGTGTGTGTGTGTGTTGTCGGTGTGTGTGTGTTGTTGGTGTGTGTGTGTGTGTGTGTGTGTTGTCGGTGTGTGTGTGTGTTGTCGGTGTGTGTGTGTTGTGTGTGTGTGTGTTGTCGGTGTGTGTGTGTGTTGTCGGTGTGTGTGTGTGTGTTGTCGGTGTGTGTGTGTGTGTTGTGTGTGTGTGTGTTGTCGGTGTGTGTGTTGTCGGTGTGTGTGTGTGTGTGTGTGTGTGTTGTCGGTGTGTGTGTTGTCGGTGTGTGTGTGTGTGTTGTCGGTGTGTGTGTGTGTGTGTGTTGTCGGTGTGTGTGTGTGTGTCTTGTCAGTGTGTGTGTGTGTGTGTTGTCGGTGTGTGTGTGTGTGGTGTGTGTGTGTTGTCGTTGTGTGTGTGTTGTCGGTGTGTGTATGTGTGTTGTCGGTGTGTGTGTGTGTGTGTTGTCGGTGTGTGTGTGTGTGTTTGCCTGTGTGTGTGTGTGTGTTGTCGGTGTGTGTGTGTGTGTGTGTGTGTTGTCGGTGTGTGTGTGTGTTGTCGGTGTGTGTGTGTGTGTGTTGTCGGTGTGTGTGTGTGTGTGTGGTCGTTGTGTGTGTGTCTGTTGTCGGTGTGTGAGTGTGTGTTGTCGGTGTGTGTGTGTGTGTGTTGTCGGTGTGTGTGTGTGTTGTCGGTGTGTGTGTGTGTGTTGTGTGTGTGTGTGTGTGTTGTCGGTGTGTGTGTGTGTGTGTGCTGTCGGTGTGTGTGTGTGTGTGTGTGTGTGTTGTCTGTGTGTGTGTGTTGTCGGTGTGTGTGTGTGTGTGTGTTGTCGGTGTGTGTGTGTGTGTGTGTTGTCGGTGTGTGTGTGTGTGTTGTCAGTGTGTGTCTGTGTGTTATCGGTGTGTGTGTGTGTGTGTGTGTTGTCGGTGTGTGTGTGTGTCTGTGTTGTCGGTGTGTGTGTGTGTGTGTTGTCGGTGTGTGTGTTGTCTGTGTGTGTGTGTGTGTGTGTGTTGTCAGTGTGTGTGTGTGTGTGTGTGTTGTCGGTGTGTGTGTGTGTGTGTGTGTGTTGTCAGTGTGTGTATGTGTGTGTTGTCAGTGTGTGTGTGTGTGTGTGTTGTCGGTGTGTGTGTGTGTGTGTGTTGTCGGTGTGTGTGTGTGTTGTCGGTGTGTGTGTGTGTTTGTTGTCGGTGTGTGTGTGTGTGTGTGTTGTCGGTGTGTGTGTGTGTGTGTGTTGTCGGTGTGTGTGTGTGTGTTGTCGGTGTGTGTGTGTGTGTGTGTGTGTTGTCGGTGTCTGTGTGTGTGTGTTGTCAGTGTGTGTGTGTGTGTGTTGTCGGTGTGTGTGTGTTTATGTGTTGTCTGTGTGTGTGTGTGTGTGTGTGTTGTCGGTGTGTGTGTGTGTGTGTGTTGTCGGTGTGTGTGTGTTTTGTCGGTGTGTGTGTGTGTGTGTGTGTGTTGTCGGTGTGTGTGTGTGTGTGTTTTCGGTGTGTGTGTGTGTGTTGTGTGTGTGTGTGTTGTCGGTGTGTGTGTGTGTGTGTGTGTGTTGTCGGTGTGTGTGTGTGTGTGTGGTGTCGGTGTGTGTGTGTTGTCGGTGTGTGTGTGTGTGTTGTCGGTGTGTGTGTGTGTGTGTGTTGTCGGTGTGTGTGTGAGTGTGTGTGTGTGTGTGTGTGTGTTGTCGGTGTGTGTGTGTGTTGTCGGTGTGTGTGTGTTGTGTGTGTGTGTGTGTGTTGTCGATGTGTGTGTGTGTGTTGTCTGTGTGTGTGTGTGTGTGTGTGTTGTCAGTGTGTGTGTGTGTGTGTTGTCGGTGTGTGTGTGTGTGTGTGTGTGTTGTCAGTGTGTGTATGTGTGTGTTGTCTGTGTGTGTGTGTGTGTGTTGTCGGTGTGTGTGTGTGTGTGTTGTCGGTGTGTGTGTGTGTTGTCGGTGTGTGTGTGTGTGTGTTGTCAGTGTGTGTGTGTGTGTGTTGTCGGTGTGTGTGTGTTTATGTGTTGTCTGTGTGTGTGTGTGTGTGTGTTGTCGGTGTGTGTGTGTGTGTTGTCGGTGTGTGTGTGTTTTGTCGGTGTGTGTGTGTGTGTGTGTGTGTTGTCGGTGTGTGTGTGTGTTGTCGGTGTGTGTGTGTGTGTGTTGTCGGTGTGTGTGTGTGTGTTGTGTGTGTGTGTGTTGTCGGGGTGTGTGTGTTGTTGGTGTGTGTGTGTGTGTGTGTGTGTTGTCGGTGTGTGTGTGTGTTGTCGGTGTGTGTGTGTTGTGTGTGTGTGTGTTGTCGGTGTGTGTGTGTGTTGTCGGTGTGTGTGTGTGTGTGTTGTCGGTGTGTGTGTGTGTGTTGTGTGTGTGTGTGTTGTCGGTGTGTGTGTTGTCGGTGTGTGTGTGTGTGTGTGTGTGTTGTCGGTGTGTGTGTGTGTGTTGTCGGTGTGTGTGTGTGTGTGTGTTGTCGGTGTGTGTGTGTGTGTCTTGTCAGTGTGTGTGTGTGTGTGTTGTCGGTGTGTGTGTGTGTGTGTGTGTGTTGTCGTTGTGTGTGTGTTGACGGTGTGTGTATGTGTGTTGTCGGTGTGTGTGTGTGTTGTCGGTGTGTGTGTGTGTGTGTTGCTGGTGTGTGTGTGTGTGTTGTCGGTGTGTGTGTGTGTGTTGTCGGTGTGTGTGTGTGTGTGTGTGTTGTCGGTGTGTGTGTGTGTGTGTGTTGTCGGTGTGTGTGTGTGTGTGTTGTCGGTGTGTGTGTGTGTGTGTGGTCGTTGTGTGTGTGTCTGTTGTCGGTGTGTGAGTGTGTGTTGTCGGTGTGTGTGTGTGTGTGTTGTCGGTGTGTGTGTGTGTTGTCGGGGTGTGTGTGTGTGTTGTGTGTGTGTGTGTGTGTTGTCGGTGTGTGTGTGTGTGCTGTCGGTGTGTGTGTGTGTGTGTGTTGTCGGTGTGTGTGTGTGTGTTGTCGGTGTGTGTGTGTGTCTGTTGTCGGTGTGTGTGTGTGTAGTCTGGGTGTGTGTGTGTGTGTGTGTGTGTGTTGTCGGTGTGTGTGTGTTGTTGGTGTGTGTGTGTGTGTGTGTGTGTTGTCGGTGTGTGTGTGTGTTGTCGGTGTGTGTGTGTTGTGTGTGTGTGTGTTGTCGGTGTGTGTGTGTGTTGTCGGTGTGTGTGTGTGTGTGTTGTCGGTGTGTGTGTGTGTGTTGTGTGTGTGTGTGTTGTCGGTGTGTGTGTTGTCGGTGTGTGTGTGTGTGTGTGTGTGTGTTGTCGGTGTGTGTGTGTTGTCGGTGTGTGTGTGTGTGTGTGTTGTCGGTGTGTGTGTGTGTGTGTTGTCGGTGTGTGTGTGTGTGTGTGTTGTCGGTGTGTGTGTGTGTGTCTTGTCAGTGTGTGTGTGTGTGTGTTGTCGGTGTGTGTGTTTGTGTGTGTGTGTTGTCGTTGTGTGTGTGTTGTCGGTGTGTGTATGTGTGTTGTCGGTGTGTGTGTGTGTTGTCGGTGTGTGTGTGTGTGTGTTGCTGGTGTGTGTGTGTGTGTTGTCGGTGTGTGTGTGTGTGTTGTCGGTGTGAGTGTGTGTGTGTGTGTGTGTTGTCGGTGTGTGTGTGTGTGTGTGTGTTGTCGGTGTGTGTGTGTGTGTGTTGTCGGTGTGTGTGTGTGTGTGTGGTCATTGTGTGTGTGTCTGTTGTCGGTGTGTGAGTGTGTGTTGTCGGTGTGTGTGTGTGTTGTCGGTGTGTGTGTGTGTGATGTCGGTGTGTTTGTGTGTGTGTGTTGTCGTTGTGTGTGTGTGTGTGTTGTCGTTGTGTGTGTGTGTGTTGTGTGTGTGTGTGTTGTCGGTGTGTGTGTGTGTGTGTTGTCGGTGTGTGTGTGTGTGTGTTGTCGGTGTGTGTGTGTGTTGTCGGTGTGTGTGTGTGTGTGTGTGTTGTCGGTGTGTGTGTGTGTGTTGTCGGTGTGTGTGTGTGTGTGTTGTCGGTGTGTGTGTGTGTAGTCTGGGTGTGTGTGTGTGTGTGTGTGTGTTGTCGGTGTGTGTGTGTTGTTGGTGTGTGTGTGTGTGTGTGTGTGTTGTCGGTGTGTGTGTGTGTTGTCGGTGTGTGTGTGTTGTGTGTTGTCGGTGTGTGTGTGTGTTGTCGGTGTGTGTGTGTGTGTGTTGTCGGT
Source organism: Salmo salar (assembly GCF_965601325.2). NCBI lineage: Eukaryota > Metazoa > Chordata > Actinopteri > Salmoniformes > Salmonidae > Salmo > Salmo salar. Next base: position 749,384 of record NW_027675416.1, read on the forward strand.
GTGTGTGTGTGTGTTGTGTGTGTGTGTATTGTCGGTGTGTGTGTTGTCGGTGTGTGTGTGTGTGTGTGTGTGTGTTGTCGGTGTGTGTGTGTTGTCGGTGTGTGTGTGTGTGTTGTCGGTGTGTGTGTGTGTGTGTGTTGTCGGTGTGTGTGTGTGTGTCTTGTCAGTGTGTGTGTGTGTGTGTTGTCGGTGTGTGTGTGTGTGTGTGTTTGTTGTCGTTGTGTGTGTGTTGTCGGTGTGTGTATGTGTGTTGTCGGTGTGTGTGTGTGTTGTCGGTGTGTGTGTGTGTGTGTTGCTGGTGTGTGTGTGTGTTGTCGGTGTGTGTGTGTGTGTTGTCGGTGTGTGTGTGTGTGTGTGTGTGTTGTCGGTGTGTGTGTGTGTGTGTGTGTTGCCGGTGTGTGTGTGTGTGTGTTGTCGGTGTGTGTGTGTGTGTGTGGTCGTTGTGTGTGTCTGTTGTCGGTGTGTGATTGTGTGTTGTCGGTGTGTGTGTGTGTGTGTTGTCGGTGTGTGTGTGTGTTGTCGGTGTGTGTGTGTGTGTGTTGTGTGTGTGTGTGTTTGTTGTCGGTGTGTGTGTGTGTGTGTGCTGTCGGTGTGTGTGTTTGTGTGTGTTGTCTGTGTGTGTGTGTTGTCGGTGTGTGTGTGTGTGTGTGTTGTCGGTGTGTGTGTGTGTGTGTGTTGCCGGTGTGTGTGTGTGTGTTGTCGGTGTGTGTGTGTTGTCGGTGTGTGTGTGTGTGTGTGTTGTCGGTGTGTGTGTGTGTGTGTTGTCGGTGTGTGAGTGTGTGTGTGTTGTCGGTGTGTGTGTGTGTGTTGTCGGTGTGTGTGTGTGTGTGTTGTCGGTGTGTGTGTAGTCTGGGTGTGTGTGTGTGTGTGTGTGTGTGTGTGTTGTCGGTGTGTGTGTGTGTGTGTTTTCGGTGTGTGTGTGTGTGTTGTGTGTGTGTGTGTTGTCGGTGTGTGTGTGTGTGTGTGTGTGTTGTCGGTGTGTGTGTGTGTGTGTGGTGTCGGTGTGTGTGTGTTGTCGGTGTGTGTGTGTGTGTTGTCGGTGTGTGTGTGTGTGTGTGTTGTCGGTGTGTGTGTGAGTGTGTGTGTGTGTGTGTGTGTTGTCGGTGTGTGTGTGTGTTGTCGGTGTGTGTGTGTTGTGTGTGTGTGTGTGTGTTGTCGATGTGTGTGTGTGTGTTGTCTGTGTGTGTGTGTGTGTGTGTGTTGTCAGTGTGTGTGTGTGTGTGTTGTCGGTGTGTGTGTGTGTGTGTGTTGTCAGTGTGTGTATGTGTGTGTTGTCTGTGTGTGTGTGTGTGTGTTGTCGGTGTGTGTATGTGTGTGTTGTCTGTGTGTGTGTGTGTGTGTTGTCGGTGTGTGTGTGTGTGTGTTGTCGGTGTGTGTGTGTGTTGTCGGTGTGTGTGTGTGTGTGTTGTCTGTGTGTGTGTGTGTGTGTTGTCGGTGTGTGTATGTGTGTGTTGTCGGTGTGTGTATGTGTGTGTTGTCTGTGTGTGTGTGTGTGTGTTGTCGGTGTGTGTGTGTGTGTGTTGTCGGTGTGTGTGTGTGTTGTCGGTGTGTGTGTGTGTGTGTTGTCAGTGTGTGTGTGTGTGTGTTGTCGGTGTGTGTGTGTTTATGTGTTGTCTGTGTGTGTGTGTGTGTGTGTTGTCGGTGTGTGTGTGTGTGTGTGTTGTCGGTGTGTGTGTGTTTTGTCGGTGTGTGTGTGTGTGTGTGTGTGTTGTCGGTGTGTGTGTGTGTTGTCGGTGTGTGTGTGTGTGTGTTGTCGGTGTGTGTGTGTGTGTTGTGTGTGTGTGTGTTGTCGGTGTGTGTGTGTTGTTGGTGTGTGTGTGTGTGTGTGTGTTGTCGGTGTGTGTGTGTGTTGTCGGTGTGTGTGTGTTGTGTGTGTGTGTGTTGTCGGTGTGTGTGTGTGTTGTCGGTGTGTGTGTGTGTGTGTTGTCGGTGTGTGTGTGTGTGTTGTGTGTGTGTGTGTTGTCGGTGTGTGTGTTGTCGGTGTGTGTGTGTGTGTGTGTGTGTGTTGTCGGTGTGTGTGTGTGTGTTGTCGGTGTGTGTGTGTGTGTGTGTTGTCGGTGTGTGTGTGTGTGTCTTGTCAGTGTGTGTGTGTGTGTGTGTTGTCGGTGTGTGTGTGTGTGTGTGTTGTCGTTGTGTGTGTGTTGTCGGTGTGTGTATGTGTGTTGTCGGTGTGTGTGTGTGTTGTCGGTGTGTGTGTGTGTGTGTTGCTGGTGTGTGTGTGTGTGTTGTCGGTGTGTGTGTGTGTGTTGTCGGTGTGTGTGTGTGTGTGTGTGTTGCCGGTGTGTGTGTGTGTGTGTTGTCGGTGTGTGTGTGTGTGTGTGGTCGTTGTGTGTGTCTGTTGTCGGTGTGTGATTGTGTGTTGTCGGTGTGTGTGTGTGTGTGTTGTCGGTGTGTGTGTGTGTTGTCGGTGTGTGTGTGTGTGTGTTGTGTGTGTGTGTGTTTGTTGTCGGTGTGTGTGTGTGTGTGTGCTGTCGGTGTGTGTGTTTGTGTGTGTTGTCTGTGTGTGTGTGTTGTCGGTGTGTGTGTGTGTGTGTGTTGTCGGTGTGTGTGTGTGTGTGTGTTGCCGGTGTGTGTGTGTGTGTTGTCGGTGTGTGTGTGTTGTCGGTGTGTGTGTGTGTGTGTGTTGTCGGTGTGTGTGTGTGTGTGTTGTCGGTGTGTGAGTGTGTGTGTGTTGTCGGTGTGTGTGTGTGTGTTGTCGGTGTGTGTGTGTGTGTGTTGTCGGTGTGTGTGTAGTCTGGGTGTGTGTGTGTGTGTGTGTGTGTGTGTTGTCGGTGTGTGTGTGTGTGTGTTTTCGGTGTGTGTGTGTGTGTTGTGTGTGTGTGTGTTGTCGGTGTGTGTGTGTGTGTGTGTGTGTTGTCGGTGTGTGTGTGTGTGTGTGGTGTCGGTGTGTGTGTGTTGTCGGTGTGTGTGTGTGTGTTGTCGGTGTGTGTGTGTGTGTGTGTTGTCGGTGTGTGTGTGAGTGTGTGTGTGTGTGTGTGTGTTGTCGGTGTGTGTGTGTGTTGTCGGTGTGTGTGTGTTGTGTGTGTGTGTGTGTGTTGTCGATGTGTGTGTGTGTGTTGTCTGTGTGTGTGTGTGTGTGTGTGTTGTCAGTGTGTGTGTGTGTGTGTTGTCGGTGTG
>NW_027675416.1:757500-772500 GCF_965601325.2 Salmo salar
GGTGGTGGGTGTGTGTGTGTGTGTTGTCGGTGTGTGTGTTGTGTGTGTTGTCGGTGTATGTGTGTGTGTTGTTTGTGTGTGTGTTGTCGGTGTGTGTGTTGTGTGTGTTGTCGGTGTGTGTGTGTGTGTTGTCGGTGTGTGTGTGTGTGTGTTGTCGGTGTGTGTGTGTTGTCGGTGTGTGTGTGTGTGTGTTGTCGGTGTGTGTGTGTGTGTGTTGTCGGTGTGTGTGTGTTGTCGGTGTGTTGTCGGTGTGTGTGTGTGTGGTGGTGGGTGTGTGTGTGTGTGTTGTCGGTGTGTGTGTGTGTGTGTGTTGTCGGTGTGTGTGTGTGTTGTCGGTGTGTGAGTGTGTGTGTGTTGTCTGTGTGTGTGTGTTGTCGGTGTGTGTGTGTTGTCTGTGTGTGTGTGTGTGTTGTCAGTGTGTGTGTGTGTGTTGTCGGTGTGTGTGTGTGTGTGTGTTGTCGGTGTGTGTGTGTGTCTGTGTTGTCAGTGTGTGTGTGTGTGTTGTCGGTGTGTTTGTGTGTGTGTTGTCTGTGTGTGTGTGTTGTCGGTTTGTGTGTGTGTTGTCGGTGTGTGTGTGTGTGTTGCTGGTGTGTGTGTGTGTGTTGTCAGTGTGTGTGTGTGTGTTGTCGGTGTGTGTGTGTGTTTGTTGTCGGTGTGTGTGTCTGTCTGTGTTGTCGGTGTGTGTGTGTGTGTGTGTTGTCTGTGTGTGTGTGTTGTCGGTGTGTGTGTGTGTGTTGTCTGTGTGTGTGTGTGTGTTGTCAGTGTGTGTGTGTGTGTTGTCGGTGTGTGTGTGTGTGTGTGTTGTCGGTGTGTGTGTGTGTCTGTGTTGTCAGTGTGTGTGTGTGTGTTGTCGGTGTGTTTGTGTGTGTGTTGTCTGTGTGTGTGTGTTGTCGGTTTGTGTGTGTGTTGTCGGTGTGTGTGTGTGTGTTGCTGGTGTGTGTGTGTGTGTTGTCAGTGTGTGTGTGTGTGTTGTCGGTGTGTGTGTGTGTTTGTTGTCGGTGTGTGTGTGTGTGTGTGTTGTCGGTGTGTGTGTGTGTCTGTGTTGTCGGTGTGTGTGTGTGTGTTGTCGGTGTGTGTGTGTGTGTGTTGTCGGTGTGTGTGTGTGTGTGTGTTGTCGGTGTATGTGTGTGTGTGTTGTTTGTGTGTGTGTGTGTGTGTGTGTGTGTTGTCAGTGTGTGTGTGTGTGTGTTGTCGGTGTGTGTGTGTGTGTGTTGTTTGTGTGTGTGTGTGTGTGTGTGTTGTCAGTGTGTGTGTGTGTGTGTTGTCGGTGTGTGTGTGTGTGAGTTGTCGGTGTGTGTGTGTGTTGTCGGTGTGTGTGTGTGTGTTGTCGGTGTGTGTGTGTGTGTTGTCGGTGTGTGTGTGTGTGTGTGTTGTCGGTGTGTGTGTGTGTGTCTTGTCAGTGTGTGTGTGTGTGTGTTGTCGGTGTGTGTGTGTTTATGTGTTGTCGGTGTGTGTGTGTGTGTGTGTGTTGTCAGTGTGTGTGTGTGTTGTCGGTGTGTGTGTGTGTGTTGTGGGTGTGTGTGTTGTCGGTGTGTGTGTGTGTTGTCGGTGTGTGTGTGTGTCTATGTTGTCGGTGTGTGTGTGTGTGTTGTCGGTGTGTGTGTGTGTGTTGCTGGTGTGTGTGTATGTGTGTTGTCGGTGTGTGTGTGTGTGTTGTCGGTGTGTGTGTGTGTGTTGTCGGTGTGTGTGTGTGTGTGTTGTTTGTGTGTGTGTGTGTGTGTGTGTGTTGTCAGTGTGTGTGTGTGTGTGTGTGTTGTCGGAGTGTGTGTGTGTGTTGTCGGTGTGTGTGTGTGTGTGTGTGTGTTGTCGGTGTGTGTGTGTGTGTTGTCGGTGTGTGTGTGTGTGTTGTCGGTGTGTGTGTGTTGTCGGTGTGTTGTCGGTGTGTGTGTGTGTGGTGGTGGGTGTGTGTGTGTGTGTTGTCGGTGTGTGTGTGTGTTGTCGGTGTGTGTGTGTGTGTGTTGTCGGTGTGTGTGTGTGTTGTCGGTGTGTGTGTGTTGTCGGTGTGTGTGTGTGTTGTCGGTGTGTGTGTGTGTGTGTTGTCGGTGTGTGTGTGTTGTCGGTGTGTGTGTGTGTGTGTGTTGTCTGTGTGTGTGTGTTGTCGGTGTGTGTGTGTGTGTTGTCGGGGTGTGTGTGTGTGTGTTGTCAGTGTGTGTGTGTGTGTTGTCGGTGTGTGTGTGTGTGTGTGTTGTCGGTGTGTGTGTGTGTCTGTGTTGTCAGTGTGTGTGTGTGTGTGTTGTCGGTGTGTGTGTGTGTGTGTTGTCTGTGTGTGTGTGTTGTCGGTGTGTGTGTGTGTTGTCGGTGTGTGTGTGTGTGTTGTCGGTGTGTGTGTGTGTGTGTTGTCGGTGTGTGTGTGTGTGTGTTGTCGGTGTGTGTGTGTGTGTGTGTTGTCGGTGTGTGTGTGTGTGTGTTGTCGGTGTGTGTGTGTGTGTTGTTTGTGTGTGTGTTGTCGGTGTGTGTGTGTGTTGTCGGTGTGTGTGTGTTGTCGGTGTGTGTGTGTGTGTGTTGTCGGTGTGTGTGTGTGTGTGTTGTCGGTGTGTGTGTGTGTGTGTTGTCGGTGTGTGTGTGTGTGTGTTGTCAGTGTGTGTGTGTGTGTTGTCGGTGTGTGTGTGTGTGTGTTGTCGGTGTGTGTGTGTGTGTGTTGTCGGTGTGTGTGTGTGTGTTGTTTGTGTGTGTGTTGTCGGTGTGTGTGTTTGTGTGTGTTGTCGGTGTGTGTGTGTGTGTTGTTTGTGTGTGTGTTGTCGGTGTGTGTGTTTGTGTGTGTTGTCGGTGTGTGTGTGTGTGTTGTCGGTGTGTGTGTGTGTGTGTGTTGTCGGTGTGTGTGTGAGTGTGTGTTGTCGGTGTGTGTGTGTGTGTGTTGTCGGTGTGTGTGTGTGTGTGTTGTCGGTGTGTGTGTGTGTGTGTTGTCGGTGTGTGTGTGTGTGTGTTGTCGGTGTGTGTGTGTTGTCGGTGTGTTGTCGGTGTGTGTGTGTGTGGTGGTGGGTGTGTGTGTGTGTGTTGTCGGTGTGTGTGTGTGTGTGTGTTGTCGTTGTGTGTGTGTGTTGTCGGTGTGTGAGTGTGTGTGTGTTGTCTGTGTGTGTGTGTTGTCGGTGTGTGTGTGTGTGTTGTCTGTGTGTGTGTGTGTGTTGTCAGTGTGTGTGTGTGTGTTGTCGGTGTGTGTGTGTGTGTGTGTTGTCGGTGTGTGTGTGTGTCTGTGTTGTCAGTGTGTGTGTGTGTGTTGTCGGTGTGTTTGTGTGTGTGTTGTCTGTGTGTGTGTGTTGTCGGTTTGTGTGTGTGTTGTCGGTGTGTGTGTGTGTGTTGCTGGTGTGTGTGTGTGTGTTGTCAGTGTGTGTGTGTGTGTTGTCGGTGTGTGTGTGTGTTTGTTGTCGGTGTGTGTGTCTGTCTGTGTTGTCGGTGTGTGTGTGTGTGTGTTGTCGGTGTTTGTGTGTGTGTGTTGTCGGTGTGTGTGTGTGTGTTGCTGGTGTGTGTGTGTGTGTTGTCGGTGTGTGTGTGTGTGTTGTCGGTGTGTGTGTGTGTGTGTGTTGTCGGTGTGTGTGTGTGTGTGTGTTGTCGGTGTGTGTGTGTGTCTGTGTTGTCGGTGTGTGTGTGTGTTTTGTCGGTGTGTGTGTGTGTCTGTGTTGTCAGTGTGTGTGTGTGTGTTGTCGGTGTGTTTGTGTGTGTGTTGTCTGTGTGTGTGTGTTGTCGGTTTGTGTGTGTGTTGTCGGTGTGTGTGTGTGTGTTGCCGGTGTGTGTGTGTGTGTTGTCAGTGTGTGTGTGTGTGTTGTCGGGTGTGTGTGTGTGTTTGTTGTCGGTGTGTGTGTCTGTCTGTGTTGTCGGTGTGTGTGTGTGTGTGTTGTCGGTGTTTGTGTGTGTGTGTTGTCGGTGTGTGTGTGTGTGTTGCTGGTGTGTGTGTGTGTGTTGTCGGTGTGTGTGTGTGTGTTGTCGGTGTGTGTGTGTGTGTGTTGTCGGTGTGTGTGTGTGTGTTGTTTGTGTGTGTGTGTGTTGTCAGTGTGTGTGTGTGTGTTGTCGGTGTGTGTGTGTGTGTGTGTGTGTTGTCGGTGTGTGTGTGTGTCTGTGTTGTCGGTGTGTGTGTGTGTGTTGTCGGTGTGTGTGTGTGTGTGTTGTCGGTGTGTGTGTGTGTGTTGCTGGTGTGTGTGTGTGTGTGTGTTGTCGGTGTGTGTGTGTGTGTTGTCGGTGTGTGTGTGTGTGTGTTGTCGGTGTGTGTGTGTTGTCGGTGTGTTGTCGGTGTGTGTGTGTGTGGTGGTGGGTGTGTGTGTGTGTGTTGTCGGTGTGTGTGTGTGTTGTCGGTGTGTGTGTGTGTGTGTTGTCGGTGTGTGTTAGTGTTGTCGGTGTGTGTGTGTTGTCGGTGTGTGTGTGTTGTCGGTGTGTGTGTGTGTGTGTTGTGTGTGTGTGTGTTGTCGGTGTGTGTGTGTTGTCGGTGTGTGTGTGTGTGTGTGTTGTCTGTGTGTGTGTGTTGTCGGTGTGTGTGTGTGTGTTGTCGGGGTGTGTGTGTGTGTGTTGTCAGTGTGTGTGTGTGTGTTGTCGGTGTGTGTGTGTGTGTGTGTTGTCGGTGTGTGTGTGTGTCTGTGTTGTCAGTGTGTGTGTGTGTGTGTTGTCGGTGTGTGTGTGTGTGTGTTGTCTGTGTGTGTGTGTTGTCGGTGTGTGTGTGTGTTGTCGGTGTGTGTGTGTGTGTTGTCGGTGTGTGTGTGTGTGTGTTGTCGGTGTGTGTGTGTGTGTGTTGTCGGTGTGTGTGTGTGTGTGTTGTCGGTGTGTGTGTGTGTGTGTTGTCGGTGTGTGTGTGTGTGTTGTTTGTGTGTGTGTTGTCGGTGTGTGTGTGTGTTGTCGGTGTGTGTGTGTGTGTTGTCGGTGTGTGTGTGTGTGTGTTGTCGGTGTGTGTGTGTGTTGTCGGTGTGTGTGTGTGTGTGTTGTCGGTGTGTGTGTGTGTGTGTTGTCAGTGTGTGTGTGTGTGTTGTCGGTGTGTGTGTGTGTGTGTTGTCGGTGTGTGTGTGTGTTGTCGGTGTGTGTGTGTGTGTTGTTTGTGTGTGTGTTGTCGGTGTGTGTGTTTGTGTGTGTTGTCGGTGTGTGTGTGTGTGTTGTTTGTGTGTGTGTTGTCGGTGTGTGTGTTTGTGTGTGTTGTCGGTGTGTGTGTGTGTGTTGTCGGTGTGTGTGTGTGTGTGTTGTCGGTGTGTGTGTGAGTGTGTGTTGTCGGTGTGTGTGTGTGTGTGTTGTCGGTGTGTGTGTGTGTGTGTTGTCGGTGTGTGTGTGTGTGTGTTGTCGGTGTGTGTGTGTGTGTGTTGTCGGTGTGTGTGTGTTGTCGGTGTGTTGTCGGTGTGTGTGTGTGTGGTGGTGGGTGTGTGTGTGTGTGTTGTCGGTGTGTGTGTGTGTTGTCGGTGTGTGTGTGTGTGTGTTGTCGGTGTGTGTGTGTGTTGTCGGTGTGTGTGTGTTGTCGGTGTGTGTGTGTGTTGTCGGTGTGTGTGTGTGTGTGTTGTGTGTGTGTGTGTTGTCGGTGTGTGTGTGTTGTCGGTGTGTGTGTGTGTGTGTGTTGTCTGTGTGTGTGTGTTGTCGGTGTGTGTGTGTGTGTTGTCGGGGTGTGTGTGTGTGTGTTGTCAGTGTGTGTGTGTGTGTTGTCGGTGTGTGTGTGTGTGTGTGTGTGTTGTCGGTGTGTTGTCGGTGTGTGTGTGTGTGGTGGTGGGTGTGTGTGTGTGTGTTGTCGGTGTGTGTGTGTGTTGTCGGTGTGTGTGTGTGTGTGTTGTCGGTGTGTGTGTGTGTGTGTGTTGTCTGTGTGTGTGTGTGTCTGTGTTGTCAGTGTGTGTGTGTGTTGTCGGTGTGTGTGTGTGTGTTGCCGGTGTGTGTGTGTGTGTTGTCAGTGTGTGTGTGTGTGTTGTCGGTGTGTGTGTGTGTGTTGCTGGTGTGTGTGTGTGTGTGTTGTCGGTGTGTGTGTGTGTGTGTTGTCGGTGTGTGTGTGTTGTCGGTGTGTGTGTGTGTGTGTGTGTTGTCTGTGTGTGTGTGTGTCTGTGTTGTCAGTGTGTGTGTGTGTTGTCGGTGTGTGTGTGTGTGTTGCCGGTGTGTGTGTGTGTGTTGTCAGTGTGTGTGTGTGTGTTGTCGGTGTGTGTGTGTGTGTTGCTGGTGTGTGTGTGTGTGTGTTGTCGGTGTGTGTGTGTGTGTGTTGTCGGTGTGTGTGTGTTGTCGGTGTGTGTGTGTGTTGTTTGTGTGTGTGTGTGTGTGTGTGTGTGTGTGTGTTGTCTGTGTGTGTGTGTGTGTTGTCGGTGTGTGTGTGTGTTGTCGGTGTGTGTGTGTGTGTGTTGTCGGTGTGTGTGTGTGTGTTGTTTGTGTGTGTGTTGTCGGTGTGTGTGTTTGTGTGTGTTGTCGGTGTGTGTGTGTGTGTTGTCGGTGTGTGTGTGTGTGTGTGTGTGTTGTCGGTGTGTGTGTGAGTGTGTGTTGTCGGTGTGTGTGTGTGTGTGTTGTCGGTGTGTGTGTGTGTTGTCGGTGTGTGTGTGTGTGTGTTGTCGGTGTGTGTGTGTGTGTGTTGTCGGTGTGTGTGTGTTGTCGGTGTGTTGTCGGTGTGTGTGTGTGTGGTGGTGGGTGTGTGTGTGTGTGTTGTCGGTGTGTGTGTGTGTGTGTTGTCGGTGTGTGTGTGTGTTGTCGGTGTGTGAGTGTGTGTGTGTTGTCTGTGTGTGTGTGTTGTCGGTGTGTGTGTGTGTGTGTTGTCGGTGTGTGTGTGTGTGTTGTCAGTGTGTGTGTGTGTGTTGTCGGTGTGTGTGTGTGTGTGTGTTGTCGGTGTGTGTGTGTGTCTGTGTTGTCAGTGTGTGTGTGTGTGTTGTCGGTGTGTTTGTGTGTGTGTTGTCTGTGTGTGTGTGTTGTCGGTTTGTGTGTGTGTTGTCGGTGTGTGTGTGTGTGTTGCCGGTGTGTGTGTGTGTGTTGTCAGTGTGTGTGTGTGTTGTCGGTGTGTGTGTGTGTTTGTTGTCGGTGTGTGTGTGTCTGTCTGTGTTGTCGGTGTGTGTGTGTGTGTGTAGTCGGTGTTTGTGTGTGTGTGTTGTCGGTGTGTGTGTGTGTGTTGCTGGTGTGTGTGTGTGTTGTCGGTGTGTGTGTGTGTGTTGTCGGTGTGTGTGTGTGTGTGTTGTCGGTGTGTGTGTGTGTGTGTTGTTTGTGTGTGTGTGTGTTGTCAGTGTGTGTGTGTGTGTTGTCGGTGTGTGTGTGTGTTGTCGGTGTGTGTGTGTGTCTGTGTTGTCGGTGTGTGTGTGTGTGTTGTCGGTGTGTGTGTGTGTCTGTGTTGTCAGTGTGTGTGTGTGTGTTGTCGGTGTGTTTGTGTGTGTGTTGTCTGTGTGTGTGTGTTGTCGGTTTGTGTGTGTGTTGTCGGTGTGTGTGTGTGTGTTGCCGGTGTGTGTGTGTGTGTTGTCAGTGTGTGTGTGTGTGTTGTCGGTGTGTGTGTGTGTTTGTTGTCGGTGTGTGTGTCTGTCTGTGTTGTCGGTGTGTGTGTGTGTGTGTTGTCGGTGTTTGTGTGTGTGTGTTGTCGGTGTGTGTGTGTTGCTGGTGTGTGTGTGTGTGTTGTCGGTGTGTGTGTGTGTGTTGTCGGTGTGTGTGTGTGTTGTCGGTGTGTGTGTGTGTGTGTTGTTTGTGTGTGTGTGTGTTGTCAGTGTGTGTGTGTGTGTTGTCGGTGTGTGTGTGTGTGTGTGTGTTGTCGGTGTGTGTGTGTGTCTGTGTTGTCGGTGTGTGTGTGTTTGTTGTCGGTGTGTGTGTGTGTGTGTTGTCGGTGTGTGTGTGTGTGTTGCTGGTGTGTGTGTGTGTGTGTGTTGTCGGTGTGTGTGTGTGTGTTGTCGGTGTGTGTGTGTGTGTGTTGTCGGTGTGTGTGTGTGTGTGTTGTTTGTGTGTGTGTGTGTGTGTGTTGTCAGTGTGTGTGTGTGTGTGTGTTGTCGGTGTGTGTGTGTGTGTGTTGTCGGTGTGTGTGTGTGTGTGTTGTCGGTGTGTGTGTGTGTGTTGTCGGTGTGTGTGTGTGTGTTGTCGGTGTGTGTGTGTGTGTGTGTTGTCGGTGTGTGTGTGTGTGTCTTGTCAGTGTGTGTGTGTGTGTTGTCGGTGTGTGTGTGTTTATGTGTTGTCGGTGTGTGTGTGTGTGTGTGTGTGTTGTCGGTGTGTGTGTGTGTTGTCGGTGTGTGTGTGTGTGTTGTGGGTGTGTGTGTTGTCGGTGTGTGTGTGTGTGTGTTGTCGGTGTGTGTGTGTGTCTATGTTGTCTGTGTGTGTGTGTGTGTTGTCGGTGTGTGTGTGTGTGTGTTGTCGGTGTGTGTGTGTGTGTGTTGTCGGTGTGTGTGTGTGTGTTGTTTGTGTGTGTGTTGTCGGTGTGTGTGTTTGTGTGTGTTGTCGGTGTGTGTGTGTGTGTTGTCGGTGTGTGTGTGTGTGTGTGTGTGTTGTCGGTGTGTGTGTGAGTGTGTGTTGTCGGTGTGTGTGTGTGTGTGTTGTCGGTTTGTGTGTGTGTTGTCGGTGTGTGTGTGTGTGTGTTGTCGGTGTGTGTGTGTGTGTGTTGTCGGTGTGTGTGTGTTGTCGGTGTGTTGTCGGTGTGTGTGTGTGTGGTGGTGGGTGTGTGTGTGTGTGTTGTCGGTGTGTGTGTGTGTGTGTTGTCGGTGTGTGTGTGTGTTGTCGGTGTGTGAGTGTGTGTGTGTTGTCTGTGTGTGTGTGTTGTCGGTGTGTGTGTGTGTGTTGTCGGTGTGTGTGTGTGTGTTGTCAGTGTGTGTGTGTGTGTTGTCGGTGTGTGTGTGTGTGTGTGTTGTCGGTGTGTGTGTGTGTCTGTGTTGTCAGTGTGTGTGTGTGTGTTGTCGGTGTGTTTGTGTGTGTGTTGTCTGTGTGTGTGTGTTGTCGGTTTGTGTGTGTGTTGTCGGTGTGTGTGTGTGTGTTGCCGGTGTGTGTGTGTGTGTTGTCAGTGTGTGTGTGTGTTGTCGGTGTGTGTGTGTGTTTGTTGTCGGTGTGTGTGTGTCTGTCTGTGTTGTCGGTGTGTGTGTGTGTGTGTAGTCGGTGTTTGTGTGTGTGTGTTGTCGGTGTGTGTGTGTGTGTTGCTGGTGTGTGTGTGTGTTGTCGGTGTGTGTGTGTGTGTTGTCGGTGTGTGTGTGTGTGTGTTGTCGGTGTGTGTGTGTGTGTGTTGTTTGTGTGTGTGTGTGTTGTCAGTGTGTGTGTGTGTGTTGTCGGTGTGTGTGTGTGTGTGTGTTGTCGGTGTGTGTGTGTGTCTGTGTTGTCGGTGTGTGTGTGTGTGTTGTCGGTGTGTGTGTGTGTCTGTGTTGTCAGTGTGTGTGTGTGTGTTGTCGGTGTGTTTGTGTGTGTGTTGTCTGTGTGTGTGTGTTGTCGGTTTGTGTGTGTGTTGTCGGTGTGTGTGTGTGTGTTGCCGGTGTGTGTGTGTGTGTGTTGTCAGTGTGTGTGTGTGTGTTGTCGGGGTGTGTGTGTGTTTGTTGTCGGTGTGTGTGTCTGTCTGTGTTGTCGGTGTGTGTGTGTGTGTGTTGTCGGTGTTTGTGTGTGTGTGTTGTCGGTGTGTGTGTGTTGCTGGTGTGTGTGTGTGTGTTGTCGGTGTGTGTGTGTGTGTTGTCGGTGTGTGTGTGTGTTGTCGGTGTGTGTGTGTGTGTGTTGTTTGTGTGTGTGTGTGTTGTCAGTGTGTGTGTTGTCGGTGTGTGTGTGTGTGTGTGTGTTGTCGGTGTGTGTGTGTGTCTGTGTTGTCGGTGTGTGTGTGTTTGTTGTCGGTGTGTGTGTGTGTGTGTTGTCGGTGTGTGTGTGTGTGTTGCTGGTGTGTGTGTGTGTGTGTGTTGTCGGTGTGTGTGTGTGTGTTGTCGGTGTGTGTGTGTGTGTGTTGTCGGTGTGTGTGTGTGTGTGTTGTTTGTGTGTGTCTGTGTGTGTGTTGTCAGTGTGTGTGTGTGTGTGTGTTGTCGGTGTGTGTGTGTGTGTGTTGTCGGTGTGTGTGTGTGTGTGTTGTCGGTGTGTGTGTGTGTGTTGTCGGTGTGTGTGTGTGTGTTGTCGGTGTGTGTGTGTGTGTGTGTTGTCGGTGTGTGTGTGTGTGTCTTGTCAGTGTGTGTGTGTGTGTTGTCGGTGTGTGTGTGTTTATGTGTTGTCGGTGTGTGTGTGTGTGTGTGTGTGTTGTCGGTGTGTGTGTGTGTTGTCGGTGTGTGTGTGTGTGTTGTGGGTGTGTGTGTTGTCGGTGTGTGTGTGTGTGTGTTGTCGGTGTGTGTGTGTGTCTATGTTGTCTGTGTGTGTGTGTGTGTTGTCGGTGTGTGTGTGTGTGTGTTGTCGGTGTGTGTGTGTGTGTGTTGTCGGTGTGTGTGTGTGTGTTGTTTGTGTGTGTGTTGTCGGTGTGTGTGTTTGTGTGTGTTGTCGGTGTGTGTGTGTGTGTTGTCGGTGTGTGTGTGTGTGTGTGTGTGTTGTCGGTGTGTGTGTGAGTGTGTGTTGTCGGTGTGTGTGTGTGTGTGTTGTCGGTTTGTGTGTGTGTTGTCGGTGTGTGTGTGTGTGTGTGGTCGGTGTGTGTGTGTGTGTGTTGTCGGTGTGTGTGTGTTGTCGGTGTGTTGTCGGTGTGTGTGTGTGTGGTGGTGGGTGTGTGTGTGTGTGTTGTCGGTGTGTGTGTGTGTGTGTTGTCGGTGTGTGTGTGTGTTGTCGGTGTGTGAGTGTGTGTGTGTTGTCTGTGTGTGTGTGTTGCCGGTGTGTGTGTGTGTGTTGTCGGTGTGTGTGTGTGTGTTGTCAGTGTGTGTGTGTGTGTTGTCGGTGTGTGTGTGTGTGTGTGTTGTCGGTGTGTGTGTGTGTCTGTGTTGTCAGTGTGTGTGTGTGTGTTGTCGGTGTGTTTGTGTGTGTGTTGTCTGTGTGTGTGTGTTGTCGGTTTGTGTGTGTGTTGTCGGTGTGTGTGTGTGTGTTGCCGGTGTGTGTGTGTGTGTTGTCAGTGTGTGTGTGTGTTGTCGGTGTGTGTGTGTGTTTGTTGTCGGTGTGTGTGTGTCTGTCTGTGTTGTCGGTGTGTGTGTGTGTGTGTTGTCGGTGTTTGTGTGTGTGTGTTGTCGGTGTGTGTGTGTGTGTTGCTGGTGTGTGTGTGTGTTGTCGGTGTGTGTGTGTGTGTTGTCGGTGTGTGTGTGTGTGTGTTGTCGGTGTGTGTGTGTGTGTGTTGTTTGTGTGTGTGTGTGTTGTCAGTGTGTGTGTGTGTGTGTTGTCGGTGTGTGTGTGTGTGTGTGTTGTCGGTGTGTGTGTGTGTCTGTGTTGTCGGTGTGTGTGTGTGTGTTGTCGGTGTGTGTGTGTGTCTGTGTTGTCAGTGTGTGTGTGTGTGTTGTCGGTGTGTTTGTGTGTGTGTTGTCTGTGTGTGTGTGTTGTCGGTTTGTGTGTGTGTTGTCGGTGTGTGTGTGTGTGTTGCCGGTGTGTGTGTGTGTGTTGTCAGTGTGTGTGTGTGTGTTGTCGGTGTGTGTGTGTGTTTGTTGTCGGTGTGTGTGTCTGTCTGTGTTGTCGGTGTGTGTGTGTGTGTGTTGTCGGTGTTTGTGTGTGTGTGTTGTCGGTGTGTGTGTGTTGCTGGTGTGTGTGTGTGTGTTGTCGGTGTGTGTGTGTGTGTTGTCGGTGTGTGTGTGTGTGTCGGTGTGTGTGTGTGTGTGTTGTTTGTGTGTGTGTGTGTTGTCAGTGTGTGTGTGTGTGTTGTTGGTGTGTGTGTGTGTGTGTTGTCGGTGTGTGTGTGTGTCTGTGTTGTCGGTGTGTGTGTGTTTGTTGTCGGTGTGTGTGTGTGTGTGTTGTCGGTGTGTGTGTGTGTGTTGCTGGTGTGTGTGTGTGTGTGTGTTGTCGGTGTGTGTGTGTGTGTTGTCGGTGTGTGTGTGTGTGTGTTGTCGGTGTGTGTGTGTGTGTGTTGTTTGTGTGTGTGTGTGTGTGTGTTGTCAGTGTGTGTGTGTGTGTGTGTTGTCGGTGTGTGGGTGTGTGTGTTGTCGGTGTGTGTGTGTGTGTGTTGTCGGTGTGTGTGTGTGTCTATGTTGTCTGTGTGTGTGTGTGTGTTGTCGGTGTGTGTGTGTGTTGTCGGTGTGTGTGTGTGTGTGTTGTCGGTGTGTGTGTGTGTGTTGTTTGTGTGTGTGTTGTCGGTGTGTGTGTTTGTGTGTGTTGTCGGTGTGTGTGTGTGTGTTGTCGGTGTGTGTGTGTGTGTGTGTGTGTTGTCGGTGTGTGTGTGAGTGTGTGTTGTCGGTGTGTGTGTGTGTGTGTTGTCGGTTTGTGTGTGTGTTGTCGGTGTGTGTGTGTGTGTGTTGTCGGTGTGTGTGTGTGTGTGTTGTCGGTGTGTGTGTGTTGTCGGTGTGTTGTCGGTGTGTGTGTGTGTGGTGGTGGGTGTGTGTGTGTGTGTTGTCGGTGTGTGTGTGTGTGTGTTGTCGGTGTGTGTGTGTGTTGTCGGTGTGTGAGTGTGTGTGTGTTGTCTGTGTGTGTGTGTTGTCGGTGTGTGTGTGTGTGTTGTCGGTGTGTGTGTGTGTGTTGTCAGTGTGTGTGTGTGTGTTGTCGGTGTGTGTGTGTGTGTGTGTTGTCGGTGTGTGTGTGTGTCTGTGTTGTCAGTGTGTGTGTGTGTGTTGTCGGTGTGTTTGTGTGTGTGTTGTCTGTGTGTGTGTGTTGTCGGTTTGTGTGTGTGTTGTCGGTGTGTGTGTGTGTGTTGCCGGTGTGTGTGTGTGTGTTGTCAGTGTGTGTGTGTGTTGTCGGTGTGTGTGTGTGTTTGTTGTCGGTGTGTGTGTGTCTGTCTGTGTTGTCGGTGTGTGTGTGTGTGTGTAGTCGGTGTTTGTGTGTGTGTGTTGTCGGTGTGTGTGTGTGTGTTGCTGGTGTGTGTGTGTGTTGTCGGTGTGTGTGTGTGTGTTGTCGGTGTGTGTGTGTGTGTGTTGTCGGTGTGTGTGTGTGTGTGTTGTTTGTGTGTGTGTGTGTGTTGTCAGTGTGTGTGTGTGTGTTGTCGGTGTGTGTGTGTGTGTGTGTTGTCGGTGTGTGTGTGTGTCTGTGTTGTCGGTGTGTGTGTGTGTGTTGTCGGTGTGTGTGTGTGTCTGTGTTGTCAGTGTGTGTGTGTGTGTTGTCGGTGTGTTTGTGTGTGTGTTGTCTGTGTGTGTGTGTTGTCGGTTTGTGTGTGTGTTGTCGGTGTGTGTGTGTGTGTTGCCGGTGTGTGTGTGTGTGTTGTCAGTGTGTGTGTGTGTGTTGTCGGTGTGTGTGTGTGTTTGTTGTCGGTGTGTGTGTCTGTCTGTGTTGTCGGTGTGTGTGTGTGTGTGTGTTGTCGGTGTTTGTGTGTGTGTGTTGTCGGTGTGTGTGTGTTGCTGGTGTGTGTGTGTGTGTTGTCGGTGTGTGTGTGTGTGTTGTCGGTGTGTGTGTGTGTTGTCGGTGTGTGTGTGTGTGTGTTGTTTGTGTGTGTGTGTGTTGTCAGTGTGTGTGTGTGTGTTGTCGGTGTGTGTGTGTGTGTGTGTGTTGTCGGTGTGTGTGTGTGTCTGTGTTGTCGGTGTGTGTGTGTTTGTTGTCGGTGTGTGTGTGTGTGTGTTGTCGGTGTGTGTGTGTGTGTTGCTGGTGTGTGTGTGTGTGTGTGTTGTCGGTGTGTGTGTGTGTGTTGTCGGTGTGTGTGTGTGTGTGTTGTCGGTGTGTGTGTGTGTGTTGTTTGTGTGTGTCTGTGTGTGTGTTGTCAGTGTGTGTGTGTGTGTGTGTTGTCGGTGTGTGTGTGTGTGTGTTGTCGGTGTGTGTGTGTGTGTGTTGTCGGTGTGTGTGTGTGTGTTGTCGGTGTGTGTGTGTGTGTTGTCGGTGTGTGTGTGTGTGTGTGTTGTCGGTGTGTGTGTGTGTGTCTTGTCAGTGTGTGTGTGTGTGTTGTCGGTGTGTGTGTGTTTATGTGTTGTCGGTGTGTGTGTGTGTGTGTGTGTGTTGTCGGTGTGTGTGTGTGTTGTCGGTGTGTGTGTGTGTGTTGTGGGTGTGTGTGTTGTCGGTGTGTGTGTGTGTGTGTTGTCGGTGTGTGTGTGTGTCTATGTTGTCTGTGTGTGTGTGTGTGTTGTCGGTTTGTGTGTGTGTGTGTTGTCGGTGTGTGTGTGTGTGTGTTGTCGGTGTGTGTGTGTGTGTTGTTTGTGTGTGTGTTGTCGGTGTGTGTGTTTGTGTGTGTTGTCGGTGTGTGTGTGTGTGTTGTCGGTGTGTGTGTGTGTGTGTGTGTGTTGTCGGTGTGTGTGTGAGTGTGTGTTGTCGGTGTGTGTGTGTGTGTGTTGTCGGTTTGTGTGTGTGTTGTCGGTGTGTGTGTGTGTGTGTTGTCGGTGTGTGTGTGTGTGTGTTGTCGGTGTGTGTGTGTTGTCGGTGTGTTGTCGGTGTGTGTGTGTGTGGTGGTGGGTGTGTGTGTGTGTGTTGTCGGTGTGTGTGTGTGTGTGTTGTCGGTGTGTGTGTGTGTTGTCGGTGTGTGAGTGTGTGTGTGTTGTCTGTGTGTGTGTGTTGTCGGTGTGTGTGTGTGTGTTGTCGGTGTGTGTGTGTGTGTTGTCAGTGTGTGTGTGTGTGTTGTCGGTGTGTGTGTGTGTGTGTGTTGTCGGTGTGTGTGTGTGTCTGTGTTGTCAGTGTGTGTGTGTGTGTTGTCGGTGTGTTTGTGTGTGTGTTGTCTGTGTGTGTGTGTTGTCGGTTTGTGTGTGTGTTGTCGGTGTGTGTGTGTGTGTTGCCGGTGTGTGTGTGTGTGTTGTCAGTGTGTGTGTGTGTTGTCGGTGTGTGTGTGTGTTTGTTGTCGGTGTGTGTGTGTCTGTCTGTGTTGTCGGTGTGTGTGTGTGTGTGTTGTCGGTGTTTGTGTGTGTGTGTTGTCGGTGTGTGTGTGTGTGTTGCTGGTGTGTGTGTGTGTTGTCGGTGTGTGTGTGTGTGTTGTCGGTGTGTGTGTGTGTGTGTTGTCGGTGTGTGTGTGTGTGTGTTGTTTGTGTGTGTGTGTGTTGTCAGTGTGTGTGTGTGTGTTGTCGGTGTGTGTGTGTGTGTGTGTTGTCGGTGTGTGTGTGTGTCTGTGTTGTCGGTGTGTGTGTGTGTGTTGTCGGTGTGTGTGTGTGTCTGTGTTGTCAGTGTGTGTGTGTGTGTTGTCGGTGTGTTTGTGTGTGTGTT
>NW_027675416.1:782500-785000 GCF_965601325.2 Salmo salar
TCGGTGTGTGTGTGTTGTCGGTGTGTGTGTGTGTTGTCGGTGTGTGTGTGTGTGTGTTGTCGGTGTGTGTGTGTGTTGTCAGTGTGTGTGTGTGTGTGTGTGTGTGTGTTGTCGGTGTGTGTGTGTGTGTGTGTGTGTGTGTGTTGTCGGTGTGTGTGTGTGTGTGTTGTCGGTGTGTGTGTGTGTGTTGTCGGTGTGTGTGTGTGTGTTGTCGGTGTGTGTGTGTGTGTTGCTGGTGTTTGTGTGTGTGTGTGTTGTTGGTGTGTGTGTGTGTGTTGTCGGTGTGTGTGTGTTGTGTGTGTGTGTGTTGTCGGTGTGTGTGTGTGTTGTCGGTGTGTGTGTGTTTGTGTGTGTGTTGTCGGTGTGTGTGTGTTGTCGGTGTGTGTGTGTGTTGTCGGTGTGTGTGTGTGTGTGTGTGTTGTCGGTGTGTGTGTGTGTGTTGTCGGTGTGTGTGTGTGTGTGTGTTGTCGGTGTGTGTGTGTGTTGTCGGTGTGTGTGTGTGTGTGTGTTGTCAGTGTGTGTGTGTGTGTGTGTGTGTGTGTGTGTTGTCGGTGTGTGTGTGTGTGTGTGTGTGTGTGTGTGTGTTGTCGGTGTGTGTGTGTGTGTTGTCCGAGTGTGTGTGTGTGTTTGTGTGTGTGTGTGTGTGTTGTCGGTGTGTGTGTGTGTGTGTGTGTGTGTTGTCGGTGTGTGTGTGTGTGTGTGTGTGTTGTCGGTGTGTGTGTGTGTGTTGTCAGTGTGTGTGTGTGTGTGTGTTGTCGGTGTGTGTGTGTGTGTTGCTGCTGTTTGTGTGTGTGTGTGTTGTCGGTGTGTGTGTGTGTTGTCGGTGTGTGTGTGTGTGTGTGTGTGTTGTCGGTGTGTGTGCTGTCGTTGTGTGTGTGTGTGTGTGTTGTCGGTGTGTTTGTGTGTGTGTGTTGTCGGTGTGTGTGTGTGTGTGTTGTCGGTGTGTGTGTGTTGTGTGTGTGTGTGTTGTCGGTGTGTGTGTGTGTGTTGTCGGTGTGTCTGTGTGTGTGTGTGTTGTCGGTGTGTGTGTGTGTTGTCGGTGTGTGTGTGTGTGTGTGTGTTGTCAGTGTGTGTGTGTGTGTGTGTGTGTTGTCGGTGTGTGTGTGTGTGTGTGTGTTGTCGGTGTGTGTGTGTGTGTGTGTTGTCCGAGTGTGTGTGTGTTGTCAGTGTGTGTGTGTTGTCGGTGTGTGTGTGTGTGTGTGTTGTCGGTGTGTGTGTGTGTGTGTTGTCGGTGTGTGTGTGTGTGTGTGTTGTCAGTGTGTGTGTGTGTGTGTGTTGTCGGTGTGTGTGTGTGTGTGTGTGTGTTGTCGGTGTGTGTGTGTGTGTGTGTTGTCGGTGTGTGTGTGTGTGTTGTTGGTGTGTGTGTGTGTGTGTTGTCGGTGTGTGTGTGTGTGTTGCTGGTGTTTGGGTGTGTGTGTGTGTTGTCGGTGTGTGTGTGTGTGTGTTGTCGGTGTGTGTGTGTGTGTGTGTGTGTGTGTGTTGTGTGTGTGTTTGTGTGTGTTGTCGGTGTGTGTGTGTGTGTTGTCGGTGTGTGTGTGTGTGTTGTCGGTGTGTTTGTGTGTGTGTGTTGTCGTTGTGTGTGTGTGTGTGTTGTCGGTGTGTGTGTATGTGTTGTGTGTGTGTGTGTTGTCGGTGTGTGTGTGTGTTGTCGGTGTGTGTGTGTGTTGTCTGTGTGTGTGTGTGTGTGTTGTCAGTGTGTGTGTGTGTGTGTGTGTGTTGCCGGTGTGTGTGTGTGTGTTGTCGGTGTGTGTGTGTGTTGTCGGTGTGTGTGTGTGTGTGTTGTCGGTGTGTGTGTGTGTTGTCAGTGTGTGTGTGTGTGTGTTGTCGGTGTGTGTGTGTGTAGTCGGTGTGTGTGTGTGTGTGTGTGTGTTGTCGGTGTGTGTGTGTGTGTTGTCGGTGTGTGTGTGTGTGTGTGTGTTGTCGGTGTGTGTGTGTGTTGTCGGTGTGTGTGTGTTGTGTGTGTGTGTGTTGTCGGTGTGTGTGTGTGTTGTCGGTGTGTGTGTGTGTGTTTTGTCGGTGTGTGTGTGTTGTCGGTGTGTGTGTGTGTTGTCGGTGTGTGTGTGTGTGTGTTGTCGGTGTGTGTGTGTGTGTGTTGTCAGTGTGTGTGTGTGTGTGTGTGTGTGTGTTGTCGGTGTGTGTGTGTGTGTGTGTGTGTTGTCGGTGTGTGTGTGTGTGTGTTGTCGGTGTGTGTGTGTGTGTTGTCGGTGTGTGTGTGTGTGTTGTCGGTGTGTGTGTGTGTGTTGCTGGTGTTTGTGTGTGTGTGTGTTGTTGGTGTGTGTGTGTGTGTTGTCGGTGTGTGTGTGTGTGTGTGTGTGTTGTCGGTGTGTGTGTGTGTGTTGTCGGTGTGTGTGTGTGTGTGTGTTGTCGGTGTGTGTGTGTTGTCGGTGTGTGTGTGTGTGTGTGTGTGTGTTGTCAGTGTGTGTGTGTGTGTGTGTGTGTGTTGTCGGTGTGTGTGTGTGTGTGTGTGTGTTGTCGGTGTGTGTGTGTGTGTTGTCAGTGT
>NW_027675416.1:792500-801781 GCF_965601325.2 Salmo salar
GTTGTCGGTGTGTGTGTGTGTGTTGTCGGTGTGTGTGTGTGTGTGTTGTCGGTGTGTGTGTGTGTGTGTGTGTGTGTGTTGTCAGTGTGTGTGTGTGTGTGTGTGTTGTCGGTGTGTGTGTGTGTGTGTTGTCGGTGTGTGTGTGTGTGTGTGTTGTCGGTGTGTGTGTGTGTGTTGTCGGTGTGTGTGTGTGTGTGTGTGTTGTCGGTGTGTGTGTGTGTGTTGCTGGTGTTTGTGTGTGTGTGTGTTGTCGGTGTGTGTGTGTGTGTGTGTGTGTGTGTTGTCGGTGTGTGTGTGTGTGTTGTCGGTGTGTGTGTGTTGTGTGCGTGTGTGTTGTCGGTGTGTGTGTGTGTTGTCGGTGTGTGTGTGTGTGTGTTTGTTGTCGGTGTGTGTGTGTGTGTGTTGTCGGTGTGTGTGTGTGTGTGTTGTGTGTGTGTTTGTTGTCGGTGTGTGTGTGTGTGTGTTGCCGGTGTGTGTGTGTGTGTTGTCGGTGTGTGTGTGTGTGTGTGTGTTGTCGGTGTATGTGTGTGTAGTCGGTGTGTGTGTGTGTGTGTGTGTGTGTGTGTGTGTTGTCGGTGTGTGTGTGTGTGTTGTCGGTGTGTGTGTGTGTGTTGTCGGTGTGTGTGTGTGTGTGTTGTCGGTGTGTGTGTGTGTAGTCGGTGTGTGTGTGTGTGTGTGTGTGTTGTCGGTGTGTGTGTGTGTGTTGTCGGTGTGTGTGTGTGTGTGTGTTGTCGGTGTGTGTGTGTGTTGTCGGTGTGAGTGTTGTGTGTGTGTGTGTTGTCGGTGTGTGTGTGTGTGTGTTGTCGGTGTGTGTGTGTGTGTTGCTGGTGTTTGTGTGTGTGTGTGTTGTCGGTGTGTGTGTGTGTGTGTGTGTGTGTGTTGTCGGTGTGTGTGTGTGTGTGTGTGTGTGTTGTCGGTGTGTGTGTGTGTGTTGTCGGTGTGTGTGTGTGTGTGTGTGTTGTCGGTGTGTGTGTGTGTGTTGCTGGTGTTTGTGTGTGTGTGTGTTGTCGGTGTGTGTGTGTGTGTGTGTGTGTGTGTTGTCGGTGTGTGTGTGTGTGTTGTCGGTGTGTGTGTGTTGTGTGCGTGTGTGTTGTCGGTGTGTGTGTGTGTTGTCGGTGTGTGTGTGTGTGTGTTTGTTGTCGGTTGTGTGTGTGTGTTGTCGGTGTGTGTGTGTGTGTGTTGTGTGTGTGTTTGTTGTCGGTGTGTGTGTGTGTTGCCGGTGTGTGTGTGTGTGTGTTGTGTGTGTGTGTGTTGTCGGTGTGTGTGTGTGTGTGTGTTGTCGGTGTGTGTGTGTGTGTGTGTTGTCGGTGTGTGTGTGTGTGTGTTGTCGGTGTGTGTGTGTGTGTTGTCGGTGTGTGTGTGTGTGTGTTGTCGGTGTGTGTGTGTGTGTCGTGTGTGTGTGTGTGTGTGTGTGTGTGTGTTGTCGGTGTGTGTGTGTGTGTTGTCGGTGTGTGTGTGTGTGTTGTCGGTGTGTGTGTGTGTGTGTTGTCGGTGTGTGTGTGTGTAGTCGGTGTGTGTGTGTGTGTGTGTGTGTTGTCGGTGTGTGTGTGTGTGTTGTCGGTGTGTGTGTGTGTGTGTGTTGTCGGTGTGTGTGTGTGTTGTCGGTGTGAGTGTTGTGTGTGTGTGTGTTGTCGGTGTGTGTGTGTGTGTGTTGTCGGTGTGTGTGTGTGTTGTCGGTGTGTGTGTGTGTTGTCGGTGTGTGTGTGTGTGTGTTGTCGGTGTGTGTGTGTGTGTGTGTTGTGTGTGGGTTTGTTGTCGGTGTGTGTGTGTGTGTGTTGCCGGTGTGTGTGTGTGTGTTGTCGGTGTGTTTGTGTGTGTGTTGTCGGTGTGTGTGTGTGTGTGTGTTGTCGGTGTGTGGGTTTGTTGTCGGTGTGTGTGTGTGTGTGTTGCCGGTGTGTGTGTGTGTGTTGTCGGTGTGTTTGTGTGTGTGTTGTCGGTGTGTGTGTGTGTGTGTGTTGTCGGTGTGTGTGTGTGTAGTCGGTGTGTGTGTGTGTGTGTTGTCGGTGTGTGTGTGTGTGTTGTCGGTGTGTGTGTGTGTGTGTTGTCGGTGTGTGTGTGTGTTGTCGGTGTGTGTGTTGTGTGTGTGTGTGTTGTCGGTGTGTGTGTGTGTTGTCGGTGTGTGTGTGTGTGTGTGTTGTCGGTGTGTGTGTGTTGTCGGTGTGTGTGTGTGTTGTCGGTGTGTGTGTGTGTGTGTGTGTTGTCGGTGTGTGTGTGTGTAGTCGGTGTGTGTGTGTGTGTTGTCGGTGTGTGTGTGTGTGTTGTCGGTGTGTGTGTGTGTGTTGTCGGTGTGTGTGTGTGTTGTCGGTGTGTGTGTTGTGTGTGTGTGTGTTGTCGGTGTGTGTGTGTGTTGTCGGTGTGTGTGTTGTGTGTGTGTGTGTTGTCGGTGTGTGTGTGTGTTGTCGGTGTGTGTGTGTGTGTGTGTTGTCGGTGTGTGTGTGTGTGTTGTCGGTGTGTGTGTGTGTGTGTGTTGTCGGTGTGTGTGTGTGTGTGTGTGTGTGTGTGTTGTCGGTGTGTGTGTGTGTTGTCGGTGTGTGTGTTGTGTGTGTGTGTGTTGTCGGTGTGTGTGTGTGTTGTCGGTGTGTGTGTTGTGTGTGTGTGTGTTGTCGGTGTGTGTGTGTGTTGTCGGTGTGTGTGTGTGTGTGTGTTGTCGGTGTGTGTGTGTGTGTTGTCGGTGTGTGTGTGTGTGTTGTCGGTGTGTGTGTGTGTGTGTGTTGTCGGTGTGTGTGTGTGTGTGTGTGTGTGTGTTGTCAGTGTGTGTGTGTGTGTGTGTGTTGTCGGTGTGTGTGTGTGTGTGTTGTCGGTGTGTGTGTGTGTGTTTGTCGGTGTGTGTGTGTGTGTTGTCGGTGTGTGTGTGTGTGTGTGTGTTGTCGGTGTGTGTGTGTGTGTTGCTGGTGTTTGTGTGTGTGTGTGTTGTCGGTGTGTGTGTGTGTGTGTGTGTGTGTGTGTGTTGTCGGTGTGTGTGTGTGTGTTGTCGGTGTGTGTGTGTTGTGTGCGTGTGTGTTGTCGGTGTGTGTGTGTGTTGTCGGTGTGTGTGTGTGTGTGTGTTTGTTGTCGGTGTGTGTGTGTGTGTGTTGTCGGTGTGTGTGTGTGTGTGTGGTGTGTGTGTGTGTGTTGTCAGTGTGTGTGTGTGTGTGTGTGTTGTCGGTGTGTGTGTGTGTGTGTTGTCGGTGTGTGTGTGTGTGTGTGTGTGTGTGTTGTCGGTGTGTGTGTGTGTGTTGTCGGTGTGTGTGTGTGTGTGTGTGTTGTCGGTGTGTGTGTGTGTGTTGCTGGTGTTTGTGTGTGTGTGTGTTGTCGGTGTGTGTGTGTGTGTGTGTGTGTGTGTGTTGTCGGTGTGTGTGTGTGTGTTGTCGGTGTGTGTGTGTTGTGTGCGTGTGTGTTGTCGGTGTGTGTGTGTGTTGTCGGTGTGTGTGTGTGTGTGTTTGTTGTCGGTGTGTGTGTGTGTGTGTTGTCGGTGTGTGTGTGTGTAGTCGGTGTGTGTGTGTGTGTGTGTGTGTGTGTGTGTTGTCGGTGTGTGTGTGTGTGTTGTCGGTGTGTGTGTGTGTGTTGTCGGTGTGTGTGTGTGTTGTCGGTGTGTGTGTGTGTTGTCGGTGTGTGTGTGTGTGTGTGTGTTGTCGGTGTGTGTGTGTTGTCGGTGTGTGTGTGTGCGTTGTCGGTGTGTGTGTGTGTGTGTGTGTTGTCGGTGTGTGTGTGTGTTGCCGGTGTTTGTGTGTGTGTGTGTTGTCGGTGTGTGTGTGTGTGTTGTCGGTGTGTGTGTGTGTGTTGTGTGTGTGTGTGTTGTCGGTGTGTGTGTGTGTTGTCGGTGTGGTGTGTGTGTGTGTGTGTTGTCGGTGTGTGTGTGTGTGTGTTGTCGGGTGTGTGTGTGTGTGTGTTGTGTGTGTGTTTGTTGTCGGTGTGTGTGTGTGTGTGTTGCCGGTGTGTGTGTGTGTGTTGTCGGTGTGTGTGTGTGTGTGTTGTCGGTGTGTGTGTGTGTGTGTTGTCGGTGTGTGTGTGTGTAGTCGGTGTGTGTGTGTGTGTGTTGTCGGTGTGTGTGTGTGTGTTGTCGGTGTGTGTGTGTGTGTGTGTTGTCGGTGTGTGTGTGTGTTGTCGGTGTGTGTGTTGTGTGTGTGTGTGTTGTCGGTGTGTGTGTGTGTTGTCGGTGTGTGTGTGTGTGTGTGTTGTCGGTGTGTGTGTGTTGTCGGTGTGTGTGTGTTGTCGGTGTGTGTGTGTGTGTGTGTTGTCGGTGTGTGTGTGTGTAGTCGGTGTGTGTGTGTGTGTGTGTGTGTGTGTGTTGTCGGTGTGTGTGTGTGTGTTGTCGGTGTGTGTGTGTGTGTGTGTTGTCGGTGTGTGTGTGTGTTGTCGGTGTGTGTGTTGTGTGTGTGTGTGTTGTCGGTGTGTGTGTGTGTTGTCGGTGTGTGTGTTGTGTGTGTGTGTGTTGTCGGTGTGTGTGTGTGTTGTCGGTGTGTGTGTGTGTGTGTGTGTTGTCGGTGTGTGTGTGTGTGTTGTCGGTGTGTGTGTGTGTGTTGTCGGTGTGTGTGTGTGTGTGTGTTGTCGGTGTGTGTGTGTGTGTGTGTGTGTGTGTGTTGTCAGTGTGTGTGTGTGTGTGTGTTGTCGGTGTGTGTGTGTGTGTGTGTGTGTGTTGTCGGTGTGTGTGTGTGTGTTGTCGGTGTGTGTGTGTGTGTGTGTGTTGTCGGTGTGTGTGTGTGTGTTGCTGGTGTTTGTGTGTGTGTGTGTTGTCGGTGTGTGTGTGTGTGTGTGTGTGTGTGTGTTGTCGGTGTGTGTGTGTGTGTTGTCGGTGTGTGTGTGTTGTGTGCGTGTGTGTTGTCGGTGTGTGTGTGTGTTGTCGGTGTGTGTGTGTGTGTGTTTGTTGTCGGTGTGTGTGTGTGTGTGTTGTCGGTGTGTGTGTGTGTGTGTTGTGTGTGTGTTTGTTGTCGGTGTGTGTGTGTGTTGCCGGTGTGTGTGTGTGTGTGTTGTGTGTGTGTGTGTTGTCGGTGTGTGTGTGTGTGTGTGTTGTCGGTGTGTGTGTGTGTGTGTGTTGTCGGTGTGTGTGTGTGTGTGTTGTCGGTGTGTGTGTGTGTGTTGTCGGTGTGTGTGTGTGTGTTGTCGGTGTGTGTGTGTGTTGTCGGTGTGTGTGTGTGTGTTGTCGGTGTGTGTGTGTGTGTTGTCGGTGTGTGTGTGTGTGTGTTGTCGATGTGTGTGTGTGTAGTCGGTGTGGTGTGTGTGTGTGTGTGTTGTCGGTGTGTGTGTGTGTGTTGTCGGTGTGTGTGTGTGTGTGTGTTGTCGGTGTGTGTGTGTGTTGTCGGTGTGTGTGTGGTGTGTGTGTGTGTTGTCGGTGTGTGTGTGTGTGTGTGTTGTCGGTGTGTGTGTGTGTTGTCGGTGTGTGTGTGTGTGTGTGTTGTCGGGTGTGTGTGTGTGTGTGTGTTGTGTGTGGGTTTGTTGTCGGTGTGTGTGTGTGTGTGTTGCCGGTGTGTGTGTGTGTGTTGTCGGTGTGTGTGTGTGTGTTGTCGGTGTGTGTGTGTGTGTGTGTTGTCGGTGTGTGTGTGTAGTCGGTGTGTGTGTGTGTGTGTTGTCGGTGTGTGTGTGTGTGTTGTCGGTGTGTGTGTGTGTGTGTTGTCGGTGTGTGTGTGTGTTGTCGGTGTGTGTGTTGTGTGTGTGTGTGTTGTCGGTGTGTGTGTGTGTTGTCGGTGTGTGTGTGTGTGTGTGTTGTCGGTGTGTGTGTGTTGTCGGTGTGTGTGTGTTGTCGTGTGTGTGTGTGTGTGTGTGTTGTCGGTGTGTGTGTGTGTGTCGGTGTGTGTGTGTGTGTGTGTGTGTGTTGTCGGTGTGTGTGTGTGTGTTGTCGGTGTGTGTGTGTGTGTGTTGTCGGTGTGTGTGTGTGTAGTCGGTGTGTGTGTGTGTGTGTGTGTGTGTGTGTTGTCGGTGTGTGTGTGTGTTGTCGGTGTGTGTGTGTGTGTGTGTTGTCGGTGTGTGTGTGTGTGTGTGTTGTGTGTGGGTTTGTTGTCGGTGTGTGTGTGTGTGTGTTGCCGGTGTGTGTGTGTGTGTTGTCGGTGTCTGTGTGTGTGTGTTGTCGGTGTGTGTGTGTGTGTGTGTTGTCGGTGTGTGTGTGTGTAGTCGGTGTGTGTGTGTGTGTGTTGTCGGTGTGTGTGTGTGTGTTGTCGGTGTGTGTGTGTGTGTGTTGTCGGTGTGTGTGTGTGTTGTCGGTGTGTGTGTTGTGTGTGTGTGTGTTGTCGGTGTGTGTGTGTGTTGTCGGTGTGTGTGTGTGTGTGTGTTGTCGGTGTGTGTGTGTTGTCGGTGTGTGTGTGTTGTCGGTGTGTGTGTGTGTGTGTGTTGTCGGTGTGTGTGTGTGTAGTCGGTGTGTGTGTGTGTGTGTGTGTGTGTTGTCGGTGTGTGTGTGTGTGTTGTCGGTGTGTGTGTGTGTGTTGTCGGTGTGTGTGTGTGTTGTCGGTGTGTGTGTTGTGTGTGTGTGTGTTGTCGGTGTGTGTGTGTGTTGTCGGTGTGTGTGTTGTGTGTGTGTGTGTTGTCGGTGTGTGTGTGTGTTGTCGGTGTGTGTGTGTGTGTGTGTTGTCGGTGTGTGTGTGTGTGTTGTCGGTGTGTGTGTGTGTGTTGTCGGTGTGTGTGTGTGTGTTGTCGGTGTGTGTGTGTGTGTTGTCGGTGTGTGTGTGTGTTGTCGGTGTGTGTGTGTGTGTGTGTGTGTTGTCGGTGTGTGTGTGTGTTGTCGGTGTGTGTGTTGTGTGTGTGTGTGTTGTCGGTGTGTGTGTGTGTTGTCGGTGTGTGTGTGTGTGTGTGTGTTGTCGGTGTGTGTGTGTGTGTTGTCGGTGTGTGTGTGTGTGTGTGTTGTCGGTGTGTGTGTGTGTGTGTGTGTTGTCAGTGTGTGTGTGTGTGTGTGTGTTGTCGGTGTGTGTGTGTGTGTGTTGTCGGTGTGTGTGTGTGTGTGTGTTGTCGGTGTGTGTGTGTGTGTTGTCGGTGTGTGTGTGTGTGTGTGTGTTGTCGGTGTGTGTGTGTGTGTTGCTGGTGTTTGTGTGTGTGTGTGTTGTCGGTGTGTGTGTGTGTGTGTTGTGTGTGTGTGTTGTCGGTGTGTGTGTGTGTGTTGTCGGTGTGTGTGTGTTGTGTGCGTGTGTGTTGTCGGTGTGTGTGTGTGTTGTCGGTGTGTGTGTGTGTGTGTTTGTTGTCGGTGTGTGTGTGTGTGTGTTGTCGGTGTGTGTGTGTGTGTGTTGTGTGTGTGTTTGTTGTCGGTGTGTGTGTGTGTGTTGTCGGTGTGTGTGTGTGTGTGTGTGTGTGTGGGTTTGTTGTCGGTGTGTGTGTGTGTGTGTTGCCGGTGTGTGTGTGTGTGTTGTCGGTGTGTGTGTGTGTGTGTTGTCGTGTGTGTGTGTGTGTGGTGTGTGTGTCGTGTGTGTGTGTGTAGTCGGTGTGTGTGTGTGTGTGTTGTCGGTGTGTGTGTGTGTGTTGTCGTGTGTGTGTGTGTGTGTGTTGTCGGTGTGTGTGTGTGTTGTCGGTGTGTGTGTTGTGTGTGTGTGTGTTGTCGGTGTGTGTGTGTGTTGTCGGTGTGTGTGTGTGTGTGTGTTGTCGGTGTGTGTGTGTGTTGTCGGTGTGTGTGTGTTGTCGGTGTGTGTGTGTGTGTGTGTGTTGTCGGTGTGTGTGTGTGTAGTCGGTGTGTGTGTGTGTGTGTGTGTGTGTTGTCGGTGTGTGTGTGTGTGTTGTCGGTGTGTGTGTGTGTGTTGTCGGTGTGTGTGTGTGTTGTCGGTGTGTGTGTTGTGTGTGTGTGTGTTGTCGGTGTGTGTGTGTGTTGTCGGTGTGTGTGTGTGTGTGTGTGTGTGTTGTCGTGTGTGTGTGTGTGTTGTCGTGTGTGTTGTGTGTGTGTGTGTTGTCGGTGTGTGTGTGTGTGTTGTCGGTGTGTGTGTGTGTGTTGTCGGTGTGTGTGTGTGTGTTGTCGGTGTGTGTGTGTGTGTTGTCGGTGTGTGTGTGTGTTGTCGGTGTGTGTGTTGTGTGTGTGTGTGTTGTCGGTGTGTGTGTGTGTTGTCGGTGTGTGTGTTGTGTGTGTGTGTGTTGTCGGTGTGTGTGTGTGTGTGTCGGTGTGTGTGTGTGTGTGTGTTGTCGGTGTGTGTGTGTGTGTTGTCGGTGTGTGTGTGTGTGTTGTCGGTGTGTGTGTGTGTGTGTGTTGTCGGTGTGTGTGTGTGTGTGTGTGTTGTCAGTGTGTGTGTGTGTGTGTGTGTTGTCGGTGTGTGTGTGTGTGTGTTGTCGTGTGTGTGTGTGTGTGTGTGTGTTGTCGGTGTGTGTGTGTGTGTTGTCGGTGGTGTGTGTGTGTGTGTTGTCGGTGTGTGTGTGTGTGTTGCTGGTGTTTGTGTGTGTGTGTGTTGTCGGTGTGTGTGTGTGTGTGTGTGTGTCTGTGTTGTCGGTGTGTGTGTGTGTGTTGTCGGTGTGTGTGTGTTGTGTGCGTGTGTGTTGTCGGTGTGTGTGTGTGTTGTCGGTGTGTGTGTGTGTGTGTGTGTTGTCGGTGTGTGTGTGTGTGTGTTGTCGGTGTGTGTGTGTGTGTGTTGTGTGTGTGTTTGTTGTCGGTGTGTGTGTGTGTGTGTTGCCGGTGTGTGTGTGTGTGTTGTCGGTGTGTGTGTGTGTGTGTGTTGTCGGTGTGTGTGTGTGTGTGTGTTGTCGGTGTGTGTGTGTGTGTGTGTGGTGTCGGTGTGTGTGTGTCTGTGTTGTCGGTGTGTGTGTGTGTGTTGTCGTGTGTGTGTGTGTGTGTTGTCGGTGTGTGTGTGTGTAGTCGGTGTGTGTGTGTGTGGTGTGTGTGTGTGTGTGTTGTCGGTGTGTGTGTGTGTGTTGTCGGTGTGTGTGTGTGTGTTGTCGGTGTGTGTGTGTGTGTGTTGTCGGTGTGTGTGTAGTCGGTGTGTGTGTGTGTGTGTGTGTGTGTGTTGTCGGTGTGTGTGTGTGTGTTGTCGGTGTGTGTGTGTGTGTGTGTTGTCGGTGTGTGTGTGTGTTGTCGGTGTGAGTGTTGTGTGTGTGTGTGTTGTCGGTGTGTGTGTGTGTGTGTGTTGTCGGTGTGTGTGTGTGTGTGTGTTGTCGGTGTGTGTGTGTGTGTGTGTTGTCGGTGTGTGTGTGTGTGTGTTGTCGGTGTGTGTGTGTGTGTTGTCGGTGTGTGTGTGTGTGTGTTGTCGGTGTATGTGTGTGTAGTCGGTGTGTGTGTGTGTGTGTGTATGTGTGTTGTCGGTGTGTGTGTGTGTGTTGTCGGTGTGTGTGTGTGTGTTGTCTGTGTGTGTGTGTGTGTGTTGTCGGTGTGTGTGTGTGTAGTCGGTGTGTGTGTGTGTGTGTGTGTGTTG
>NW_027675417.1:0-95000 GCF_965601325.2 Salmo salar
AGTGTTAACTCTAGCCCTAACCCCTACCATACAGGATGTGTACCTAGTGTTAACCCTAACCCCTACCATACAGGGTGTGTACCTAGTGTTAACCCTAACCCCTACCATACAGGGTGTGTACCTAGTGTTAACCCTAACCCCTACCATACAGGGTGTGTACCTAGTGTTAACTCTACACCCCTACCCATACAGGAGTGTGTACCTAGTGTTAACTCTAACCCTAACCCCTACCATACAGGGTGTGTACCTAGTGTTAACTCTAACCCTAACCCCTACCATACAGGGTGTGTACCTAGTGTTAACTCTAACCCCTACCATACAGGATGTGTACCTAGTGTTAACTCTAACCCCTACCATACAGGATGTGTACCTAGTGTTAACCCTAACCCCTACCATACAGGGTGTGTACCTAGTGTTAACTCCTAACCCCTACCATACAGGGTGTGTACCTAGTGTTAACTCTAACCCCTACCATACAGGGTGTGTACCTAGTGTTAACTCTAACCCTAACCCCTACCATACAGGATGTGTACCTAGTGTTAACTCTAACCCTAACCCCTACCATACAGGATGTGTACCTAGTGTTAACCTCTAACCCCTACCATACAGGATGTGTACCTAGTGTTAACTTACCCTAACCCCTACCATACAGGGTGTGTACCTAGTGTTAACCCTAACCCCTACCATACAGGGTGTGTACCTAGTGTTAACTCTAACCCTAACCCCTACCATACAGGATGTGTACCTAGTGTTAACTCTAACCCTAACCCCTACCATACAGGATGTGTACCTAGTGTTAACTCCTAACCCCTACCATACAGGGTGTGTACCTAGTGTTAACTCTAACCCCTACCATACAGGGTGTGTACCTAGTGTTAACTCTAACCCCTACCATACAGGGTGTGTACCTAGTGTTAACTCTACCTAACCCCTACCATACAGGGTGTGTACCTAGTGTTAACTCTAACCCTAACCCCTACCATACAGGATGTGTACCTAGTGTTAACTCCTAACCCCTACCATACAGGGTGTGTACCTAGTGTTAACTCTAACCCCTACCATACAGGGTGTGTACCTAGTGTTAACTCTAACCTAACCCCTACCATACAGGATGTGTACCTAGTGTTAACTCTAACCCCTACCATACAGGGTGTGTACCTAGTGTTAACTCTAACCCCTACCATACAGGATGTGTACCTAGTGTTAACTCTAACCCCTACCATACAGGGTGTGTACCTAGTGTTAACCCTAACCCCTACCATACAGGGTGTGTACCTAGTGTTAACTCTAACCTAACCCCTACCATACAGGGTGTGTACCTAGTGTTAACTCTAACCCTAACCCCTACCATACAGGATGTGTACCTAGTGTTAACCCTAACCCCTACCATACAGGGTGTGTACCTAGTGTTAACTCTAACCCCTACCATACAGGATGTGTACCTAGTGTTAACTCTAACCCCTACCATACAGGGTGTGTACCTAGTGTTAACTCTAACCCCTACCATACAGGATGTGTACCTAGTGTTAACCCTAACCCCTACCATACAGGGTGTGTACCTAGTGTTAACTCTAACCCTAACCCCTACCATACAGGATGTGTACCTAGTGTTAACTCTAACCCCTACCATACAGGGTGTGTACCTAGTGTTAACCTACCTAACCCCTACCATACAGGGTGTGTACCTAGTGTTAACTCTAACCCCTACCATACAGGGTGTGTACCTAGTGTTAACCTACTAACCCCTACCATACAGGGTGTGTACCTAGTGTTAACCCTAACCCCTACCATACAGGGTGTGTACCTAGTGTTAACTCTAACCCCTACCATACAGGGTGTGTACCTAGTGTTAACTCTAACCCCTACCATACAGGATGTGTACCTAGTGTTAACTCTAACCCCTACCATACAGGGTGTGTACCTAGTGTTAACCCTAACCCCTACCATACAGGATGTGTACCTAGTGTTAACCTAACCCTAACCCCTACCATACAGGGTGTGTACCTAGTGTTAACTCTAACCCCTACCATACAGGATGTGTACCTAGTGTTAACCCTAACCCCTACCATACAGGGTGTGTACCTAGTGTTAACCCTAACCCCTACCATACAGGGTGTGTACCTAGTGTTAACTCTAACCCCTACCATACAGGGTGTGTACCTAGTGTTAACTCTAACCCCTACCATACAGGGTGTGTACCTAGTGTTAACTCTAACCCCTACCATACAGGGTGTGTACCTAGTGTTAACTCTAACCCCTACCATACAGGGTGTGTACCTAGTGTTAACCCTAACCCCTACCATACAGGGTGTGTACCTAGTGTTAACCCTAACCCCTACCATACAGGGTGTGTACCTAGTGTTAACCCTAACCCCTACCATACAGGGTGTGTACCTAGTGTTAACTCTAACCCCTACCATACAGGGTGTGTACCTAGTGTTAACCCTAACCCCTACCATACAGGGTGTGTACCTAGTGTTAACTCTAACCCCTACCATACAGGATGTGTACCTAGTGTTAACCCTAACCCCTACCATACAGGGTGTGTACCTAGTGTTAACTCTACCCTAACCCCTACCATACAGGGTGTGTACCTAGTGTTAACCCTAACCCCTACCATACAGGGTGTGTACCTAGTGTTAACCCTAACCCCTACCATACAGGGTGTGTACCTAGTGTTAACTCTAACCCTAACCCCTACCATACAGGGTGTGTACCTAGTGTTAACCCTAACCCCTACCATACAGGGTGTGTACCTAGTGTTAACCCTAACCCCTACCATACAGGATGTGTACCTAGTGTTAACTCTAACCCCTACCATACAGGGTGTGTACCTAGTGTTAACCCTAACCCCTACCATACAGGGTGTGTACCTAGTGTTAACTCTAACCCTAACCCCTACCATACAGGGTGTGTACCTAGTGTTAACTCTAACCCTAACCCCTACCATACAGGGTGTGTACCTAGTGTTAACTCTAACCCCTACCATACAGGATGTGTACCTAGTGTTAACTCTAACCCTAACCCCTACCATACAGGATGTGTACCTAGTGTTAACCCTAACCCCTACCATACAGGGTGTGTACCTAGTGTTAACCCTAACCCCTACCATACAGGGTGTGTACCTAGTGTTAACTCTAACCCCTACCATACAGGATGTGTACCTAGTGTTAACTCTAACCCTAACCCCTACCATACAGGATGTGTACCTAGTGTTAACTCTAACCCTAACCCCTACCATACAGGATGTGTACCTAGTGTTAACTCTAACCCCTACCATACAGGATGTGTACCTAGTGTTAACTCTAACCCCTACCATACAGGATGTGTACCTAGTGTTAACTCTAACCCCTACCATACAGGGTGTGTACCTAGTGTTAACTCTAACCCTAACCCCTACCATACAGGATGTGTACCTAGTGTTAACCCTAACCCTAACCCCTACCATACAGGATGTGTACCTAGTGTTAACCCTAACCCCTACCATACAGGGTGTGTACCTAGTGTTAACTCTAACCCCTACCATACAGGGTGTGTACCTAGTGTTAACTCTAACCCCTACCATACAGGGTGTGTACCTAGTGTTAACTCTAACCCCTACCATACAGGGTGTGTACCTAGTGTTAACTCTAACCCTAACCCCTACCATACAGGATGTGTACCTAGTGTTAACTCTAACCCCTACCATACAGGGTGTGTACCTAGTGTTAACTCTAACCCCTACCATACAGGGTGTGTACCTAGTGTTAACTCCTAACCCCTACCATACAGGATGTGTACCTAGTGTTAACTATAACCCCTACCATACAGGGTGTGTACCTAGTGTTAACTCTAACCCCTACCATACAGGATGTGTACCTAGTGTTAACCCTAACCCCTACCATACAGGGTGTGTACCTAGTGTTAACTCTAACCCCTACCATACAGGGTGTGTACCTAGTGTTAACCCTAACCCCTACCATACAGGGTGTGTACCTAGTGTTAACTCTAACCCTAACCCCTACCATACAGGATGTGTACCTAGTGTTAACTCTAACCCTAACCCCTACCATACAGGATGTGTACCTAGTGTTAACTCTAACCCCTACCATACAGGATGTGTACCTAGTGTTAACTCTAACCCCTACCATACAGGGTGTGTACCTAGTGTTAACTCTAACCCCTACCATACAGGGTGTGTACCTAGTGTTAACTCTAACCCCTACCATACAGGATGTGTACCTAGTGTTAACCCTAACCCCTACCATACAGGGTGTGTACCTAGTGTTAACTCTAACCCTAACCCCTACCATACAGGATGTGTACCTAGTGTTAACTCTAACCCCTACCATACAGGGTGTGTACCTAGTGTTAACTCTAACCCTAACCCCTACCATACAGGATGTGTACCTAGTGTTAACTCTAACCCCTACCATACAGGATGTGTACCTAGTGTTAACCCTAACCCTAACCCCTACCATACAGGGTGTGTACCTAGTGGTAACCCTAACCCCTACCATACAGGGTGTGTACCTAGTGTTAACTCTAACCCCTACCATACAGGGTGTGTACCTAGTGTTAACTCTAACCCCTACCATACAGGATGTGTACCTAGTGTTAACTCTAACCCCTACCATACAGGGTGTGTACCTAGTGTTAACCCTAACCCCTACCATACAGGGTGTGTACCTAGTGTTAACCCTAACCCTAACCCCTACCATACAGGGTGTGTACCTAGTGTTAACTCTAACCCCTACCATACAGGATGTGTACCTAGTGTTAACTCCTAACCCCTACCATACAGGGTGTGTACCTAGTGTTAACCCTAACCCCTACCATACAGGGTGTGTACCTAGTGTTAACCCTAACCCCTACCATACAGGGTGTGTACCTAGTGTTAACTCTAACCCCTACCATACAGGGTGTGTACCTAGTGTTAACTATAACCCCTACCATACAGGGTGTGTACCTAGTGTTAACTCTAACCCCTACCATACAGGGTGTGTACCTAGTGTTAACCCTAACCCCTACCATACAGGGTGTGTACCTAGTGTTAACCCTAACCCCTACCATACAGGGTGTGTACCTAGTGTTAACCCTAACCCCTACCATACAGGGTGTGTACCTAGTGTTAACTCTAACCCCTACCATACAGGATGTGTACCTAGTGTTAACCCTAACCCCTACCATACAGGGTGTGTACCTAGTGTTAACTCTAACCCCTACCATACAGGGTGTGTACCTAGTGTTAACCCTAACCCCTACCATACAGGGTGTGTACCTAGTGTTAACTACTAACCCCTACCATACAGGGTGTGTACCTAGTGTTAACTCTAACCCCTACCATACAGGATGTGTACCTAGTGTTAACCCTAACCCCTACCATACAGGGTGTGTACCTAGTGTTAACTCTAACCCTAACCCCTACCATACAGGATGTGTACCTAGTGTTAACTCTAACCCCTACCATACAGGGTGTGTACCTAGTGTTAACTCTAACCCTAACCCCTACCATACAGGATGTGTACCTAGTGTTAACTCTAACCCCTACCATACAGGGTGTGTACCTAGTGTTAACCTAACCCTAACCCCTACCATACAGGGTGTGTACCTAGTGTTAACCCTAACCCCTACCATACAGGGTGTGTACCTAGTGTTAACTCTAACCCCTACCATACAGGGTGTGTACCTAGTGTTAACTCTAACCCCTACCATACAGGATGTGTACCTAGTGTTAACTCTAACCCCTACCATACAGGGTGTGTACCTAGTGTTAACCCTAACCCCTACCATACAGGGTGTGTACCTAGTGTTAACCTAACCTAACCCCTACCATACAGGGTGTGTACCTAGTGTTAACTCTAACCCCTACCATACAGGATGTGTACCTAGTGTTAACCCTAACCCCTACCATACAGGGTGTGTACCTAGTGTTAACCCTAACCCCTACCATACAGGGTGTGTACCTAGTGTTAACCCTAACCCCTACCATACAGGGTGTGTACCTAGTGTTAACTCTAACCCCTACCATACAGGGTGTGTACCTAGTGTTAACTATAACCCCTACCATACAGGGTGTGTACCTAGTGTTAACTCTAACCCCTACCATACAGGGTGTGTACCTAGTGTTAACCCTAACCCCTACCATACAGGGTGTGTACCTAGTGTTAACCCTAACCCCTACCATACAGGGTGTGTACCTAGTGTTAACCCTAACCCCTACCATACAGGGTGTGTACCTAGTGTTAACTCTAACCCCTACCATACAGGATGTGTACCTAGTGTTAACCCTAACCCCTACCATACAGGGTGTGTACCTAGTGTTAACTCTAACCCCTACCATACAGGGTGTGTACCTAGTGTTAACCCTAACCCCTACCATACAGGATGTGTACCTAGTGTTAACTCTAACCCTAACCCCTACCATACAGGATGTGTACCTAGTGTTAACCCTAACCCCTACCATACAGGATGTGTACCTAGTGTTAACCCTAACCCCTACCATACAGGGTGTGTACCTAGTGTTAACTCTAACCCCTACCATACAGGATGTGTACCTAGTGTTAACTCTAACCCTAACCCCTACCATACAGGGTGTGTACCTAGTGTTAACTCTAACCCCTACCATACAGGATGTGTACCTAGTGTTAACTCTAACCCTACCCCCTACCATACAGGATGTGTACCTAGTGTTAACTCTAACCCCTACCATACAGGGTGTGTACCTAGTGTTAACTCTAACCCCTACCATACAGGATGTGTACCTAGTGTTAACCCTAACCCCTACCATACAGGGTGTGTACCTAGTGTTAACTCTAACCCTAACCCCTACCATACAGGGTGTGTACCTAGTGTTAACTCTAACCCCTACCATACAGGGTGTGTACCTAGTGTTAACTATAACCCCTACCATACAGGATGTGTACCTAGTGTTAACTCTAACCCTAACCCCTACCATACAGGATGTGTACCTAGTGTTAACACTAACCCCTACCATACAGGGTGTGTACCTAGTGTTAACTCTAACCCCTACCATACAGGGTGTGTACCTAGTGTTAACTCTAACCCCTACCATACAGGATGTGTACCTAGTGTTAACTCTAACCCCTACCATACAGGGTGTGTACCTAGTGTTAACCCTAACCCCTACCATACAGGGTGTGTACCTAGTGTTAACTCTAACCCCTACCATACAGGATGTGTACCTAGTGTTAACTCTACCCCTAACCCCTACCATACAGGGTGTGTACCTAGTGTTAACTCTACCCCTAACCCCTACCATACAGGGTGTGTACCTAGTGTTAACTCTACCCCTAACCCCTACCATACAGGGTGTGTACCTAGTGTTAACACTAACCCCTACCATACAGGGTGTGTACCTAGTGTTAACTCTACCCCTAACCCCTACCATACAGGATGTGTACCTAGTGTTAACTCTAACCCTAACCCCTACCATACAGGATGTGTACCTAGTGTTAACTCTAACCCCTACCATACAGGATGTGTACCTAGTGTTAACTATAACCCTAACCCCTACCATACAGGATGTGTACCTAGTGTTAACCCTAACCCCTACCATACAGGATGTGTACCTAGTGTTAACTCTAACCCTAACCCCTACCATACAGGATGTGTACCTAGTGTTTACTCTAACCCTAACCCCTACCATACAGGATGTGTACCTAGTGTTAACCCTAACCCCTACCATACAGGATGTGTACCTAGTGTTAACCCTAACCCCTACCATACAGGGTGTGTACCTAGTGTTAACTCTAACCCCTACCATACAGGATGTGTACCTAGTGTTAACTCTAACCCTAACCCCTACCATACAGGGTGTGTACCTAGTGTTAACACTAACCCTAACCCCTACCATACAGGGTGTGTACCAAGTGTTAACACTAACCCTAACCCCTACCATACAGGGTGTGTACCTAGTGTTAACCCTAACCCCTACCATACAGGATGTGTACCTAGTGTTAACTCTAACCCCTACCATACAGGATGTGTACCTAGTGTTTACTCTAACCCTAACCCCTACCATACAGGGTGTGTACCTAGTGTTAACTCTAACCCTAACCCCTACCATACAGGATGTGTACCTAGTGTTAACCCTAACCCCTACCATACAGGGTGTGTACCTAGTGTTAACCCTACCCCCTACCATACAGGGTGTGTACCTAGTGTTAACTCTAACCCCTACCATACAGGATGTGTACCTAGTGTTAACTCTAACCCTAACCCCTACCATACAGGGTGTGTACCTAGTGTTAACTCTAACCCCTACCATACAGGATGTGTACCTAGTGTTAACCCTAACCCCTACCATACAGGGTGTGTACCTAGTGTTAACTCTAACCCTAACCCCTACCATACAGGATGTGTACCTAGTGTTAACCCTAACCCCTACCATACAGGGTGTGTACCTAGTGTTAACCCTAACCCCTACCATACAGGGTGTGTACCTAGTGTTAACTCTAACCCTAACCCCTACCATACAGGATGTGTACCTAGTGTTAACCCTAACCCCTACCATACAGGGTGTGTACCTAGTGTTAACCCTAACCCCTACCATACAGGATGTGTACCTAGTGTTAACTCTAACCCCTACCATACAGGGTGTGTACCTAGTGTTAACCCTAACCCCTACCATACAGGGTGTGTACCTAGTGTTAACTCTAACCCTAACCCCTACCATACAGGGTGTGTACCTAGTGTTAACTCTAACCCTAACCCCTACCATACAGGGTGTGTACCTAGTGTTAACTCTAACCCCTACCATACAGGATGTGTACATAGTGTTAACTCTAACCCCTACCATACAGGATGTGTACCTAGTGTTAACCCTAACCCCTACCATACAGGGTGTGTACCTAGTGTTAACCCTAACCCCTACCATACAGGGTGTGTACCTAGTGTTAACTCTAACCCCTACCATACAGGATGTGTACATAGTGTTAACTCTAACCCTAACCCCTACCATACAGGATGTGTACCTAGTGTTAACTCTAACCCTAACCCCTACCATACAGGATGTGTACCTAGTGTTAACTCTAACCCCTACCATACAGGATGTGTACCTAGTGTTAACTCTAACCCCTACCATACAGGATGTGTACCTAGTGTTAACTCTAACCCCTACCATACAGGGTGTGTACCTAGTGTTAACTCTAACCCTAACCCCTACCATACAGGATGTGTACCTAGTGTTAACCCTAACCCTAACCCCTACCATACAGGATGTGTACCTAGTGTTAACCCTAACCCCTACCATACAGGGTGTGTACCTAGTGTTAACTCTAACCCCTACCATACAGGGTGTGTACCTAGTGTTAACTCTAACCCCTACCATACAGGATGTGTACCTAGTGTTAACTATAACCCCTACCATACAGGGTGTGTACCTAGTGTTAACTCTAACCCTAACCCCTACCATACAGGATGTGTACCTAGTGTTAACCCTAACCCCTACCATACAGGGTGTGTACCTAGTGTTAACTATAACCCCTACCATACAGGGTGTGTACCTAGTGTTAACTCTAACCCTAACCCCTACCATACAGGATGTGTACCTAGTGTTAACTATAACCCCTACCATACAGGGTGTGTACCTAGTGTTAACTCTAACCCCTACCATACAGGATGTGTACCTAGTGTTAACTCTAACCCCTACCATACAGGGTGTGTACCTAGTGTTAACTCTAACCCCTACCATACAGGGTGTGTACCTAGTGTTAACCCTAACCCCTACCATACAGGGTGTGTACCTAGTGTTAACTCTAACCCTAACCCCTACCATACAGGATGTGTACCTAGTGTTAACTCTAACCCTAACCCCTACCATACAGGATGTGTACCTAGTGTTAACTCTAACCCCTACCATACAGGATGTGTACCTAGTGTTAACTCTAACCCCTACCATACAGGGTGTGTACCTAGTGTTAACTCTAACCCCTACCATACAGGGTGTGTACCTAGTGTTAACTCTAACCCCTACCATACAGGATGTGTACCTAGTGTTAACCCTAACCCCTACCATACAGGGTGTGTACCTAGTGTTAACTCTAACCCTAACCCCTACCATACAGGATGTGTACCTAGTGTTAACTCTAACCCCTACCATACAGGGTGTGTACCTAGTGTTAACTCTAACCCTAACCCCTACCATACAGGATGTGTACCTAGTGTTAACTCTAACCCCTACCATACAGGATGTGTACCTAGTGTTAACCCTAACCCTAACCCCTACCATACAGGGTGTGTACCTAGTGGTAACCCTAACCCCTACCATACAGGGTGTGTACCTAGTGTTAACTCTAACCCCTACCATACAGGGTGTGTACCTAGTGTTAACTCTAACCCCTACCATACAGGATGTGTACCTAGTGTTAACTCTAACCCCTACCATACAGGGTGTGTACCTAGTGTTAACCCTAACCCCTACCATACAGGGTGTGTACCTAGTGTTAACCCTAACCCTAACCCCTACCATACAGGGTGTGTACCTAGTGTTAACTCTAACCCCTACCATACAGGATGTGTACCTAGTGTTAACCCTAACCCCTACCATACAGGGTGTGTACCTAGTGTTAACCCTAACCCCTACCATACAGGGTGTGTACCTAGTGTTAACCCTAACCCCTACCATACAGGGTGTGTACCTAGTGTTAACTCTAACCCCTACCATACAGGGTGTGTACCTAGTGTTAACTATAACCCCTACCATACAGGGTGTGTACCTAGTGTTAACTCTAACCCCTACCATACAGGGTGTGTACCTAGTGTTAACCCTAACCCCTACCATACAGGGTGTGTACCTAGTGTTAACCCTAACCCCTACCATACAGGGTGTGTACCTAGTGTTAACCCTAACCCCTACCATACAGGGTGTGTACCTAGTGTTAACTCTAACCCCTACCATACAGGATGTGTACCTAGTGTTAACCCTAACCCCTACCATACAGGGTGTGTACCTAGTGTTAACTCTAACCCCTACCATACAGGATGTGTACCTAGTGTTAACCCTAACCCCTACCATACAGGGTGTGTACCTAGTGTTAACTCTAACCCTAACCCCTACCATACAGGATGTGTACCTAGTGTTAACCCTAACCCCTACCATACAGGGTGTGTACCTAGTGTTAACCCTAACCCCTACCATACAGGGTGTGTACCTAGTGTTAACTCTAACCCTAACCCCTACCATACAGGATGTGTACCTAGTGTTAACCCTAACCCCTACCATACAGGGTGTGTACCTAGTGTTAACCCTAACCCCTACCATACAGGATGTGTACCTAGTGTTAACTCTAACCCCTACCATACAGGGTGTGTACCTAGTGTTAACCCTAACCCCTACCATACAGGGTGTGTACCTAGTGTTAACTCTAACCCTAACCCCTACCATACAGGGTGTGTACCTAGTGTTAACTCTAACCCTAACCCCTACCATACAGGGTGTGTACCTAGTGTTAACTCTAACCCCTACCATACAGGATGTGTACATAGTGTTAACTCTAACCCCTACCATACAGGATGTGTACCTAGTGTTAACCCTAACCCCTACCATACAGGGTGTGTACCTAGTGTTAACCCTAACCCCTACCATACAGGGTGTGTACCTAGTGTTAACTCTAACCCCTACCATACAGGATGTGTACATAGTGTTAACTCTAACCCTAACCCCTACCATACAGGATGTGTACCTAGTGTTAACTCTAACCCTAACCCCTACCATACAGGATGTGTACCTAGTGTTAACTCTAACCCCTACCATACAGGATGTGTACCTAGTGTTAACTCTAACCCCTACCATACAGGATGTGTACCTAGTGTTAACTCTAACCCCTACCATACAGGGTGTGTACCTAGTGTTAACTCTAACCCTAACCCCTACCATACAGGATGTGTACCTAGTGTTAACCCTAACCCTAACCCCTACCATACAGGATGTGTACCTAGTGTTAACCCTAACCCCTACCATACAGGGTGTGTACCTAGTGTTAACTCTAACCCCTACCATACAGGGTGTGTACCTAGTGTTAACTCTAACCCCTACCATACAGGATGTGTACCTAGTGTTAACTATAACCCCTACCATACAGGGTGTGTACCTAGTGTTAACTCTAACCCTAACCCCTACCATACAGGATGTGTACCTAGTGTTAACCCTAACCCCTACCATACAGGGTGTGTACCTAGTGTTAACTATAACCCCTACCATACAGGGTGTGTACCTAGTGTTAACTCTAACCCTAACCCCTACCATACAGGATGTGTACCTAGTGTTAACTAT
Source organism: Salmo salar (assembly GCF_965601325.2). Classification (NCBI taxonomy): domain Eukaryota; kingdom Metazoa; phylum Chordata; class Actinopteri; order Salmoniformes; family Salmonidae; genus Salmo; species Salmo salar. The sequence goes on from NW_027675417.1 coordinate 12,275, forward strand.
AACCCCTACCATACAGGGTGTGTACCTAGTGTTAACTCTAACCCCTACCATACAGGATGTGTACCTAGTGTTAACTCTAACCCCTACCATACAGGGTGTGTACCTAGTGTTAACTCTAACCCCTACCATACAGGGTGTGTACCTAGTGTTAACCCTAACCCCTACCATACAGGGTGTGTACCTAGTGTTAACTCTAACCCTAACCCCTACCATACAGGATGTGTACCTAGTGTTAACTCTAACCCTAACCCCTACCATACAGGATGTGTACCTAGTGTTAACTCTAACCCCTACCATACAGGATGTGTACCTAGTGTTAACTCTAACCCCTACCATACAGGGTGTGTACCTAGTGTTAACTCTAACCCCTACCATACAGGGTGTGTACCTAGTGTTAACTCTAACCCCTACCATACAGGATGTGTACCTAGTGTTAACCCTAACCCCTACCATACAGGGTGTGTACCTAGTGTTAACTCTAACCCTAACCCCTACCATACAGGATGTGTACCTAGTGTTAACTCTAACCCCTACCATACAGGGTGTGTACCTAGTGTTAACTCTAACCCTAACCCCTACCATACAGGATGTGTACCTAGTGTTAACTCTAACCCCTACCATACAGGATGTGTACCTAGTGTTAACCCTAACCCTAACCCCTACCATACAGGGTGTGTACCTAGTGGTAACCCTAACCCCTACCATACAGGGTGTGTACCTAGTGTTAACTCTAACCCCTACCATACAGGGTGTGTACCTAGTGTTAACTCTAACCCCTACCATACAGGATGTGTACCTAGTGTTAACTCTAACCCCTACCATACAGGGTGTGTACCTAGTGTTAACCCTAACCCCTACCATACAGGGTGTGTACCTAGTGTTAACCCTAACCCTAACCCCTACCATACAGGGTGTGTACCTAGTGTTAACTCTAACCCCTACCATACAGGATGTGTACCTAGTGTTAACCCTAACCCCTACCATACAGGGTGTGTACCTAGTGTTAACCCTAACCCCTACCATACAGGGTGTGTACCTAGTGTTAACCCTAACCCCTACCATACAGGGTGTGTACCTAGTGTTAACTCTAACCCCTACCATACAGGGTGTGTACCTAGTGTTAACTATAACCCCTACCATACAGGGTGTGTACCTAGTGTTAACTCTAACCCCTACCATACAGGGTGTGTACCTAGTGTTAACCCTAACCCCTACCATACAGGGTGTGTACCTAGTGTTAACCCTAACCCCTACCATACAGGGTGTGTACCTAGTGTTAACCCTAACCCCTACCATACAGGGTGTGTACCTAGTGTTAACTCTAACCCCTACCATACAGGATGTGTACCTAGTGTTAACCCTAACCCCTACCATACAGGGTGTGTACCTAGTGTTAACTCTAACCCCTACCATACAGGGTGTGTACCTAGTGTTAACCCTAACCCCTACCATACAGGATGTGTACCTAGTGTTAACTCTAACTCTAACCCCTACCATACAGGGTGTGTACCTAGTGTTAACTATAACCCCTACCATACAGGATGTGTACCTAGTGTTAACCCTAACCCCTACCATACAGGGTGTGTACCTAGTGTTAACTCTAACCCTAACCCCTACCATACAGGATGTGTACCTAGTGTTAACTCTAACCCCTACCATACAGGGTGTGTACCTAGTGTTAACTCTAACCCTAACCCCTACCATACAGGATGTGTACCTAGTGTTAACTCTAACCCCTACCATACAGGATGTGTACCTAGTGTTAACCCTAACCCTAACCCCTACCATACAGGGTGTGTACCTAGTGGTAACCCTAACCCCTACCATACAGGGTGTGTACCTAGTGTTAACTCTAACCCCTACCATACAGGGTGTGTACCTAGTGTTAACTCTAACCCCTACCATACAGGATGTGTACCTAGTGTTAACTCTAACCCCTACCATACAGGGTGTGTACCTAGTGTTAACCCTAACCCCTACCATACAGGGTGTGTACCTAGTGTTAACCCTAACCCTAACCCCTACCATACAGGGTGTGTACCTAGTGTTAACTCTAACCCCTACCATACAGGATGTGTACCTAGTGTTAACCCTAACCCCTACCATACAGGGTGTGTACCTAGTGTTAACCCTAACCCCTACCATACAGGGTGTGTACCTAGTGTTAACCCTAACCCCTACCATACAGGGTGTGTACCTAGTGTTAACTCTAACCCCTACCATACAGGGTGTGTACCTAGTGTTAACTATAACCCCTACCATACAGGGTGTGTACCTAGTGTTAACTCTAACCCCTACCATACAGGGTGTGTACCTAGTGTTAACCCTAACCCCTACCATACAGGGTGTGTACCTAGTGTTAACCCTAACCCCTACCATACAGGGTGTGTACCTAGTGTTAACCCTAACCCCTACCATACAGGGTGTGTACCTAGTGTTAACTCTAACCCCTACCATAAGGGATGTGTACCTAGTGTTAACCCTAACCCCTACCATACAGGGTGTGTACCTAGTGTTAACTCTAACCCCTACCATACAGGGTGTGTACCTAGTGTTAACCCTAACCCCTACCATACAGGATGTGTACCTAGTGTTAACTCTAACTCTAACCCCTACCATACAGGGTGTGTACCTAGTGTTAACTATAACCCCTACCATACAGGATGTGTACCTAGTGTTAACTCTAACCCTAACCCCTACCATACAGGGTGTGTACCTAGTGTTAACCCTAACCCCTACCATACAGGATGTGTACCTAGTGTTAACTATAACCCCTAAAATACAGGATGTGTACCTAGTGTTAACTCTAACCCCTAAAATACAGGAGGTGTACCTAGTGTTAACTCTAACCCTAACCCCTACCATACAGGGTGTGTACCTAGTGTTAACTCTAACCCTAACCCCTACCATACAGGGTGTGTACCTAGTGTTAACTATAACCCTAACCCCTACCATACAGGATGTGTACCTAGTGTTAACTCTAACCCCTACCATACAGGGTGTGTACCTAGTGTTAACCCTGACCCCTACCATACAGGATGTGTACCTAGTGTTAACTCTAACCCCTACCATACAGGATGTGTACCTAGTGTTAACCCTAACCCTAACCCCTACCATACAGGATGTGTACCTAGTGTTAACTATAACCCCTACCATACAGGATGTGTACCTAGTGTTAACCCTAACCCCTACCATACAGGATGTGTACCTAGTGTTAACTCTAACCCCTACCATACAGGGTGTGTACCTAGTGTTAACTATAACCCCTACCATACAGGATGTGTACCTAGTGTTAACTATAACCCCTACCATACAGGATGTGTACCTAGTGTTAACTCTAACCCCTACCATACAGGGTGTGTACCTAGTGTTAACTCTAACCCCTACCATACAGGGTGTGTACCTAGTGTTAACCCTAACCCCTACCATACAGGATGTGTACCTAGTGTTAACTCTACCCCTAACCCCTACCATACAGGGTGTGTACCTAGTGTTAACTCTAACTCTAACCCCTACCATACAGGATGTGTACCTAGTGTTAACCCTAACCCCTACCATACAGGATGTGTACCTAGTGTTAACTGTAACCCCTACCATACAGGATGTGTACCTAGTGTTAACTCTAACCCCTACCATACAGGATGTGTACCTAGTGTTAACTATAACCCCTACCATACAGGGTGTGTACCTAGTGTTAACTCTAACCCTAACCCCTACCATACAGGATGTGTACCTAGTGTTAACTCTAACCCCTACCATACAGGATGTGTACCTAGTGTTAACTCTAACCCTAACCCCTACCATACAGGATGTGTACCTAGTGTTAACTCTAACCCCTACCATACAGGGTGTGTACCTAGTGTTAACTCTAACCCTAACCCCTACCATACAGGATGTGTACCTAGTGTTAACTCTAACCCCTACCATACAGGATGTGTACCTAGTGTTAACCCTAACCCTAACCCCTACCATACAGGGTGTGTACCTAGTGGTAACCCTAACCCCTACCATACAGGGTGTGTACCTAGTGTTAACTCTAACCCCTACCATACAGGGTGTGTACCTAGTGTTAACTCTAACCCCTACCATACAGGATGTGTACCTAGTGTTAACTCTAACCCCTACCATACAGGGTGTGTACCTAGTGTTAACCCTAACCCCTACCATACAGGGTGTGTACCTAGTGTTAACCCTAACCCTAACCCCTACCATACAGGGTGTGTACCTAGTGTTAACTCTAACCCCTACCATACAGGATGTGTACCTAGTGTTAACCCTAACCCCTACCATACAGGGTGTGTACCTAGTGTTAACCCTAACCCCTACCATACAGGGTGTGTACCTAGTGTTAACCCTAACCCCTACCATACAGGGTGTGTACCTAGTGTTAACTCTAACCCCTACCATACAGGGTGTGTACCTAGTGTTAACTATAACCCCTACCATACAGGGTGTGTACCTAGTGTTAACCCTAACCCCTACCATACAGGGTGTGTACCTAGTGTTAACCCTAACCCCTACCATACAGGGTGTGTACCTAGTGTTAACTCTAACCCCTACCATACAGGGTGTGTACCTAGTGTTAACCCTAACCCCTACCATACAGGATGTGTACCTAGTGTTAACTCTAACTCTAACCCCTACCATACAGGGTGTGTACCTAGTGTTAACTATAACCCCTACCATACAGGATGTGTACCTAGTGTTAACTCTAACCCTAACCCCTACCATACAGGGTGTGTACCTAGTGTTAACCCTAACCCCTACCATACAGGATGTGTACCTAGTGTTAACTATAACCCCTAAAATACAGGCTGTGTACCTAGTGTTAACTCTAACCCTAACCCCTACCATACAGGGTGTGTACCTAGTGTTAACTCTAACCCTAACCCCTACCATACAGGGTGTGTACCTAGTGTTAACTATAACCCTAACCCCTACCATACAGGATGTGTACCTAGTGTTAACTCTAACCCCTACCATACAGGGTGTGTACCTAGTGTTAACCCTAACCCCTACCATACAGGATGTGTACCTAGTGTTAACTCTAACCCCTACCATACAGGATGTGTACCTAGTGTTAACCCTAACCCTAACCCCTACCATACAGGATGTGTACCTAGTGTTAACTATAACCCCTACCATACAGGATGTGTACCTAGTGTTAACCCTAACCCCTACCATACAGGATGTGTACCTAGTGTTAACTCTAACCCCTACCATACAGGGTGTGTACCTAGTGTTAACTATAACCCCTACCATACAGGATGTGTACCTAGTGTTAACTATAACCCCTACCATACAGGATGTGTACCTAGTGTTAACTCTAACCCCTACCATACAGGGTGTGTACCTAGTGTTAACTCTAACCCCTACCATACAGGGTGTGTACCTAGTGTTAACCCTAACCCCTACCATACAGGATGTGTACCTAGTGTTAACTCTACCCCTAACCCCTACCATACAGGGTGTGTACCTAGTGTTAACTCTAACTCTAACCCCTACCATACAGGATGTGTACCTAGTGTTAACCCTAACCCCTACCATACAGGATGTGTACCTAGTGTTAACTGTAACCCCTACCATACAGGATGTGTACCTAGTGTTAACTCTAACCCCTACCATACAGGATGTGTACCTAGTGTTAACTATAACCCCTACCATACAGGGTGTGTACCTAGTGTTAACTCTAACCCTAACCCCTACCATACAGGATGTGTACCTAGTGTTAACTCTAACCCCTACCATACAGGATGTGTACCTAGTGTTAACTCTAACCCCTACCATACAGGATGTGTACCTAGTGTTAACTCTAACCCCTACCATACAGGATGTGTACCTAGTGTTAACTATAACCCCTACCATACAGGGTGTGTACCTAGTGTTAACTATAACCCCTACCATACAGGGTGTGTACCTAGTGTTAACTATAACCCCTACCATACAGGATGTGTACCTAGTGTTAACTATAACCCCTACCATACAGGATGTGTACCTAGTGTTAACTCTAACCCCTACCATACAGGGTGTGTACCTAGTGTTAACTCTAACCCCTACCATACAGGGTGTGTACCTAGTGTTAACTATAACCCCTACCATACAGGGTGTGTACCTAGTGTTAACCCTAACCCCTACCATACAGGATGTGTACCTAGTGTTAACTCTAACCCCTACCATACAGGATGTGTACCTAGTGTTAACCCTAACCCCTACCATACAGGGTGTGTACCTAGTGTTAACCCTAACCCCTACCATACAGGGTGTGTACCTAGTGTTAACTCTAACCCCTACCATACAGGGTGTGTACCTAGTGTTAACTATAACCCTAACCCCTACCATACAGGGTGTGTACCTAGTGTTAACTCTAACCCCTACCATACAGGGTGTGTACCTAGTGTTAACTATAACCCTAACCCCTACCATACAGGATGTGTACCTAGTGTTAACTCTAACCCCTACCATACAGGGTGTGTACCTAGTGTTAACCCTAACCCTAACCCTACCATACAGGATGTGTACCTAGTGTTAACTCTAACCCCTACCATACAGGATGTGTACCTAGTGTTAACTCTAAACCCTACCATACAGGGTGTGTACCTAGTGTTAACTATAACCCCTACCATACAGGGTGTGTACCTAGTGTTAACCCTAACCCCTACCATACAGGGTGTGTACCTAGTGTTAACCCTAACCCCTACCATACAGGATGTGTACCTAGTGTTAACTATAACCCCTACCATACAGGGTGTGTACCTAGTGTTAACTCTAACCCCTACCATACAGGGTGTGTACCTAGTGTTAACTATAACCCCTACCATACAGGGTGTGTACCTAGTGTTAACCCTAACCCCTACCATACAGGGTGTGTACCTAGTGTTAACCCTAACCCCTACCATACAGGATGTGTACCTTGTGTTAACTATAACCCCTACCATACAGGATGTGTACCTAGTGTTAACTCTAACCCCTACCATACAGGATGTATACCTAGTGTTAACTCTAACTCTAACCCCTACCATACAGGATGTGTACCTAGTGTTAACTCTAACCCCTACCATACAGGATGTGTACCTAGTGTTAACCCTAACCCCTACCATACAGGATGTGTACCTAGTGTTAACTATAACCCCTACCATACAGGGTGTGTACCTAGTGTTAACTCTAACCCCTACCATACAGGATGTGTACCTAGTGTTAACACTAACCCCTACCATACAGGGTGTGTACCTAGTGTTAACCCTAACCCCTACCATACAGGGTGTGTACCTAGTGTTAACCCTAACCCCTACCATACAGTCTGTGTACCTAGTGTTAACTCTAACCCCTACCATACAGGGTGTGTACCTAGTGTTAACCCTAACCCCTACCATACAGGGTGTGTACCTAGTGTTAACTATAACCCCTACCATACAGGGTGTGTACCTAGTGTTAACTCTAACCCCTACCATACAGGGTGTGTACCTAGTGTTAACCCTAACCCCTACCATACAGGATGTGTACCTAGTGTTAACTATAACCCCTACCATACAGGATGTGTACCTAGTGTTAACTCTAACCCCTACCATACAGGGTGTGTACCTAGTGTTAACCCTAACCCCTACCATACAGGATGTGTACCTAGTGTTAACTATAACCCCTACCATACAGGATGTGTACCTAGTGTTAACTATAACCCCTACCATACAGGATGTGTACCTAGTGTTAACTCTAACCCCTACCATACAGGGTGTGTACCTAGTGTTAACTATAGACTCTGTAATACCTACATGTTTCAAGTAGACCACCATAGTCCCTGTGCCCAAGGAAGCGAAGGTAACCTGCTTACCACCACGTAGCACTCACGTCCGTAGCCATGAAGTGCTTTGAAAGGTTGGTAATGGCTCACATCAACACCATTATCCCAGAAACCCTAGACCCACTTAATTTGCATACCGCCCAAACAGATCCACAGATGATGTAATCTCTATTGCACTCCACACTGCCCTTTCCCACCTGGACAAAAGGAACACTTGTGAGAATGCTATTCATTGACTACAGCTCAGCGTTCAACACCATAGTGCCCTCAAAGCTCATCACTAAGCTAAGGATCCTGTGACTAAACACCTCCCTCTGCAACTGGATCCTGGACTCCCTGACAGGCCGCCCCCAGGTGGTGAGGGTACGTAGCAATACATCTATGTATGACATTCTGATATACTCCGCTACACGCGCCGAGCATGTGGCAATTTCTCGGCCTCTGACCGCAAGGCACTACAGAGGGTAGTGCGTATGGCCCAGTACATCACTGGGGCCAAGCTGCCTGCCATCCAGGACCTCTATACCAGGCAGTGTTTGAGGAAGGCCCTAAAAATTGTCAAAGACCACAGCCACCCCAGTCATAGACTGTTCTCTCTGCTACCGCACGGCAAGCGGTACTGGAGTGCCAAGTCTAGGACAAAAAGGCTTCTCAACAGTTTTTACCCCCAAGCCATAAGACTCCTGAACAGGTAATCAAATGGCTACCCGGACTATTTGCATTGTGTGCCCCCCCCAACCCCTCTTTTTTACGCTGCTGCTACTCTCTGTTTATCATATATGCATAGTCACTTTAACTATACATTCATGTACATACTACCTCAATCAGCCTGACTAACTGGTGTCTGTATGTAGCCTTATAGCCTCGCTACTGTATATAGCCTCTCTACTGTATATATCCTCTCTACTGTATATATCCTCTCTACTGTATATATCCTCTACTGTATATAGCCCCTCTACTGTATATAGCCCCTCTACTGTATATAACCTCTCTATAGCCTCTCTACTGTATATAGCCTCTCTACTGTATATAGCCTCTCTACTGTATATAGCCTCTACTGTATATATCCTCTCTACTGTATATAGCCTCTACTGGATATAGCCTCTCTACTGTATATAGCCTCTCTACTGTATATAGCCTCTCTACTGTATATAGCCCCTCTACTGTATATAGCCCCTCTACTGTATATAGCCCCTCTACTGTATATAGCCCCTCTACTGTATATAGCCCCTCTACTGTATATAGCCTCTCTACAGTATATAGCCTCTCTACTGTATATAGCCTCTCTACTGTATATAACCTCTCTACTGTATATAGCCTCTCTACTGTATATAGCCCCTCTACTGTATATAGCCCCTCTACTGTATATAACCTCTCTATAGCCTCTCTACTGTATATAGCCTCTCTACTGTATATAGCCTCTCTACTGTATATAGCCTCTACTGTATATATCCTCTCTACTGTATATAGCCTCTCTACTGTATATAGCCTCTCTACTGTATATAGCCTCTACTGTATATAGCCTCTACTGTATATAGCCCCTCTACTGTATATAGCCTCTCTACTGTATATAGCCTCTCTACTGTATATAGCCTCTCTACTGTATATAGCCTCTCTACTGTATATATCCTCTCTACTGTATATAGCCTCTACTGTATATAGCCTCTACTGTATATAGCCCCTCTACTGTATATAGCCCCTCTACTGTATATAGCCCCTCTACTGTATATAGCCTCTCTACTGTATATAACCTCTCTATAGCCTCTCTACTGTATATAGCCTCTCTACTGTATATAGCCTCTCTACTGTATATAGCCTCTACTGTATATATCCTCTCTACTGTATATAGCCTCTCTACTGTATATAGCCTCTCTACTGTATATAGCCTCTCTACTGTATATAGCCCCTCTACTGTATATAGCCCCTCTACTGTATATAGCCCCTCTACTGTATATAGCCCCTCTACTGTATATAGCCCCTCTACTGGATATAGCCTCTACTGGATATAGCCTGTCTTTTTAACTGTTGTTTTATTTCTTTACTTACCTATTGTTCACCTAATACCTTTCTTGCACTATTGGTAAGTAAGCATTTCACTGTAAGGTGTATGTTCATTTTAATACCTGTTGTATTCGGTGCACGTGACAAATAAACTTTGATTTGATTTGAGTCAGGTTTGTAGGCCTCCTTGCTTGCACACACTTGTTCAGTTCTGCCCACAAATTTTCTATAGGCTTGAGGTCAGGGCTTTGTGATGGCCACTCCAATACATTGACTTTGTTGTCCTTAAGCCATTTTGCCACAATTTTGGAAGTATGCTTGGGGTCATTGTCCATTTGGAAGACCCATTTGTGACCAAGCTTTAACTTCCTGACTGATGTCCTGAGATGTTGCTTCAATATATCCACATAATTTTCCTCCCTCATGATCCCATCTGTTTTGTGAAGTGCACCAGTCCCTCCTGCAGCAAAGCACCCCCAACACATGATGCTGCCAGCCCTGTGCTTCACGGTTGGGATGGTGTTCTTCGGCTTGCAAGCCTCCCCCTTTTTCCTCCAAACATAACTATGGTCATTATGGCCAAACAGTTCTATTTTTGTTTCATCAGACCAGAGGACATTTCTCCAAAAAGTACAATCTTTGTCCCCATGTGCAGTTGCAAACCGTAGTCTGGCTTTTTAATGGCGGTTTTGGAACAGTGGCTTCTTCCTTGCTGAGCGGCCTTTCAGGTTATGTCGATATAGGACTCGTTTTACTGTGGATATAGATACTTTTGTACCTGTTTCCTCCAGCATCTTCACAAGGTCCTTTGCTGTTGTTCTGGGATTGATTTGCACTTTTCACACCAAAGTACGTTCATCTCTAGAAGACAGAACGCGTCTCCTTCCTGAGCGGTATGACGGCTGCATGGTCCCTTGGGGTTTATACTTGCGTACTATTGTTTGTACAGATGAACGTGGTACCTTCAGGCATTTGGAAATTGCTCCCAATGATGAACCAGACTTGTGGAGGTCTACAATTCTTTTTCTGAGGTCTTGGCTGATTTCTTTTGATTTTCCCATGATGTCAAGCAAAGAGGCACTGAGTTTGAAGGTAGGCCTTGAAATACATCCACAGGTACACCTCCAATTGACTCAAATGATGTCCATTAGCCTATCAGAAGCTTCTAAAGCCATGACATAATTTTCTGGAATTTTCCAAGCTGTTTAAAGGCACAGTCAACTTAGTGTATGTACATTTCTGACCAACTGGAATTGTGATACAGTGAATTATAAGTGAAATAATCTGTCTGTAAACAACTGTTGGAAAAATGACTTGTCATGCCCAAAGTAGATGTCGTAACAGACTTGCCAAAACTATAGTTTGTTAACCTGTTGGGTCTAGGGGGCAGCATTTGCACGTCTGGATAAAAAAAATGTACCCGATTTAATCTGGTTACTAATCCTACCCAGTAACTAGAATATGCATATACTTATTATATATGGATAGAAAACACTCTAAAGTTTCCAAAACTGTTTGAATGGTGTCTGTGAGTATAACAGAACTCATTTGGCAGGCAAAACCCTGAGACATTTTCTGACAGGAAGTGGATACCTGATGTGTTGTATTGATTTTAAACCTATCCCATTGAAAAACACAGGGGTTTAGGAATATTTTGGCACTTCCTATTGCTTCCACTAGATGTCACCAGCCTTTACAAAGTGTTTTGAGTCTTCTGGAGGGAGATCTGACCGAACAAGAGCCATGGAACGGTGATGTCCCATTAGACACCTGGCGCGCTACTTCATGTTGGGTACCCTCGTTCCAATACGTTATAAAAGGCTATGCATTCGTCCACCTTGAATATTATTCATGTTCTGGTTAAAAAAGGCCCTAATGATTTATGCTATACAACGTTTGACATGTTTGAACGAACGGAAATATATTTTTTCCCCTCGTTCATGACGAGAAGTCCGGCTGGCTTACATCATGTGCTAACGAGACGGAGATTTTTGGACATAAATGATGAGCTTTTTTGAACAAAACTACATTCGTTATGGACCTGTGATACCTGGAAGTGACATCTGATGAAGAGAATCAAAGGTAATGGATTATTTACATAGTATTTTCGATTTTAGATCTCCCCAACATGACGTCTAGTCTGTATCGCAACGCGTATTTTTCTGGGCACAGTGCTCAGATTATTGCAAAGTGTGATTTCCCAGTAAGGTTATTTTTAAATCTGGCAAGTTGATTGCGTTCAAAAGATGTAAATCTATAATTCTTTAAATGACAATATAATATTTTACCAATGTTTTCTAATTTTAATTATTTAATTTGTGACGCTGACTTGACTGCCGGTTATTGGAGGGAAACGATTTCCTCAACATCAATGCCATAGTAAAACGCTGTTTTTGTATATAAATATGAACTTGATAGAACTAAAAATGCATGCATTGTCTAACATAATGTCCTAGGAGTGTCATCTGATGGAGATTGTAAAAGGTTAGTGTATCATTTTAGCTGGTTTTATGGTTTTGGTGACCCTGTCTTTGACTTGACAAAACATTACACACAACTCTTGTAAATGTACTGTCCTAACATACTCTAAATTTATGCTTTCGCCGTAAAACCTTTTTGAAATCGTAAAACGTGGTTAGATTAAGGAGATGTTTATCTTTCAAATGGTGTAACATAGTTGTATTTTTGAAAAATTTGAATTTTGACATTTATTTGGATTCAAATTTGCCGCTCTTGAAATGCACCTGCTGTTGATGGAGTGCACCACAGGTGGCACGCTAGCGTCCCACCTAGCCCCAAGAGGTTAACCTGTTTAGGATAGGGGGCAGTATTGACACGGCTGGATAAAAAACATACCCGATTTAATCTGGTTACCACTCCTACCCAGTAACTAGAATATGCATATACTTATTACATATGGATAGAAAACACCCTAAATTTTCTAAAACTGTTTGAATGGTGTCTGTGAGTATAACAGAACTCAAATGGCAGGTCAAAACCTGAGAGATTCCTTTACAGGAAGTGGCCTGTCTGACCATTTCTTGAACTTCTTTTCCATCTCTATCATTTACTAAGGATCTCTGCTCTAACGTGACACTTCCCACGTCGTCCATAGGCGCTCAGAGCCCGGGAAAAAACAGAATGTCGTCATTCCAGCCCCAGGCTGAAACACATTATCGCCTTTCTCAAGTGGCCGATCAAGGGACACTGGCTTATGCGCGTGACCCCGACCGCCCCCGCCTTTGGGATTTTTTCCTCCGTTTGCCGAAAAGGAGATTCCCTGTTGGAATATTATTGCTTTTCTACGAGAAAAATGTCGTAAAAATTGATTTTAAACAGCGGTTGACATGCTTCGAAGTACGGTAATGGAATACTTAGAATTTTATTGTCACGAATTGCGCCATGCGCGCGACACTTCTTTACTATTTCGGATAGTGTCTGGAACGCACGAACAAAACGCCGCTATTCGGATATAACGATGGATTATTTTGGACCAAACCAACATTTGTTATTGAAGTAGCAGTCCTGGGTGTGTATTCTGACGAAGACAACAAAAGGTAATCAAACTTTTATAATAGTAAATATGATTATGGTGAGTGCTAAACTTGCCGGGTGTCTAAATAGCGAGCCCGTGATGCCTGGGCTATGTACTTAGAATATTGCAAAATGTGCTTTCACCAAAAAGCTATTTTAAAATCTGACATATCGAGTGCATAGAGGAGGTCTGTATCTATAATTCGTAAAATAATTGTTATGCTTTTTGTGAACGTTTATCGTGAGTAATTTAGTAAAATGTTAGCGAATTCCCCGGAAGTTTGCGGGGGGTATGCTAGTTCTGAACGTCACATGCTAATGTAAAAAGCTGGTTTTTGATATAAATATGAACTTGATTGAACAAAACATGCATGTATTGTATAACATAATGTCCTAGGGTTGTCATCTGATGAAGATCATCAAAGGTGAGTGCTGCATTTAGCTGTCTTCTGGGTTTTGGTGACATTATATGCTGGCTTGAAAAATGGGTGTCTGATTATTTCTGGCTTGGTACTCTGCTGACATAATCTAATGTTTTGCTTTCGTTGTAAAGCCTTTTTGAAATCGGACAGTGTGGTTAGATTAACGAGAGTCTTGTCTTTAAATGGCTGTAAAATAGTCATATGTTTGAGAAATTGAAGTAATAGGATTTTTAAGGTTTTGAAAATCGCGCCACAGGATAGCAGTGGCTGTTACGTAGGTGGGACGAATTCGTCCCGCCTAGCCTAGAGAGGTTAACAAGAAATTTGTGGAGTGGCGGAAAAACAAGTTTTAATGACTCCAACCTAAGTACATGTAAACTTCCGACTTCAACTGTATATACTAGGCGGTGTCAGAGGAAAGACCAAAAAATTGTCAAAGACTCCAGTCACCCAAGTCATAGACTGTTCTCTCTGCTACCGCATGACAAGCGGTACCAGAGCGCCTAGTCCATGACCAAAAGGCTCCTTAACAGCTTCTACCTCCAAGCCATAAGACTACCTAACAATGAATCAAATGGCTACCCGGACTATTTATGAACTGCATTGTTGGTTAAGGGCTTGTAAGTCAACATTTCACGGTAAGGTCTACACCTGTTGTATTCGGCACATTTATTTATTTTAAACTCCCTCTACCTCGACAGTTCTAAACTCCCTCTACCTCGACAGTTCTAAACTCCCTCTACCTCGACAGTTCTAAACTCCCTCTACCTCGACAGTTCTAAACTCCCTCGACAGTTCTAAACTCCCTCGACAGTTCTAAACTCCCTCGACAGTTCTAAACTCCCTCGACAGTTCTAAACTCCCTCGACAGTTCTAAACTCCCTCGACAGTTCTAAACTCCCTCGACAGTTCTAAACTCCCTCGACAGTTCTAAACTCCCTCGACAGTTCTAAACTCCCTCTACCTCGACAGTTCTAAACTCCCTCTACCTCGACAGTTCTAAACTCCCTGGACAGTTCTAAACTCCCTCGACAGTTCTAAACTCCCTCGACAGTTCTAAACTCCCTCGACAGTTCTAAACTCCCTGGACAGTTCTAAACTCCCTCGACAGTTCTAAACTCCCTCGACAGTTCTAAACTCCCTCGACAGTTCTAAACTCCCTCTACCTCGACAGTTCTAAACTCCCTCTACCTCGACAGTTCTAAACTCCCTCTACCTCGACAGTTCTAAACTCCCTCTACCTCGACAGTTCTAAACTCCCTCGACAGTTCTAAACTCCCTCGACAGTTCTAAACTCCCTCGACAGTTCTAAACTCCCTCGACAGTTCTAAACTCCCTCGACAGTTCTAAACTCCCTCGACAGTTCTAAACTCCCTCGACAGTTCTAAACTCCCTCGACAGTTCTAAACTCCCTCTACCTCGACAGTTCTAAACTCCCTCTACCTCGACAGTTCTAAACTCCCTCTACCTCGACAGTTCTAAACTCCCTCGACAGTTCTAAACTCCCTGTACAGTTCTAAACTCCCTGTACAGTTCTAAACTCCCTCTACAGTTCTAAACTCCCTCTACAGTTCTAAACTCCCTCTACAGTTCTAAACTCCCTCTACAGTTCTAAACTCCCTCTACAGTTCTAAACTCCCTGGACAGTTCTAAACTCCCTGTACAGTTCTAAACTCCCTCTACAGTTCTAAACTCCCTCTACAGTTCTAAACTCCCTCTACAGTTCTAAACTCCCTCTACAGTTCTAAACTCCCTGGACAGTTCTAAACTCCCTCGACAGTTCTAAACTCCCTGGACAGTTCTAAACTCCCTCTACAGTTCTAAACTCCCTCTACAGTTCTAAACTCCCTCTACAGTTCTAAACTCCCTCTACAGTTCTAAACTCCCTGTACAGTTCTAAACTCCCTGGACAGTTCTAAACTCCCTCTACAGTTCTAAACTCCCTCTACAGTTCTAAACTCCCTCTACAGTTCTAAACTCCCTCTACAGTTCTAAACTCCCTCTACAGTTCTAAACTCCCTCTAACTCTACTCGTGTTACATCTGCCCCTGCCACACCCTACTTCACATCCTGTGTCTCCCTAACCTGCCGCCACTCCCCCGGTGCTCTCTCCCTCTCTGTGTGGGTGCTTTTGATTGTGTGAGTGTAGATAGGTGTGCTGAGGCAGAGCAGATCCCCACCAGCTGCAACCTGTTCCATAATCAAGAACTCTACAAATACTCAGCCCTGCCACTTCCACGCTGCCAGATCGTAATCTCTGCTCAGTCAGTCTACGTTTCAAGCTGTTTGTTCCTGCATAGAACTTGTTATCCTGTTGTGCCTGTTTTCACTAGCCTGACGCTGCTTTTCCCTCCCCTACAGTTCCGCCCGCTCTGCCTCTGGTCCCTGTCCCCAGTCTCATCAGTCCTGCTTCCGTGCCCTGGACCCCCGCTCTACGGCTTCCTTGGAATCCGCTCCAGACCTGCTTACCCTGCCCTCGCTCCCCTTGCCTCAGCCTCAGTCCCTGGTTCCCTGCTACCTGCCCGAGCCTCCCCTGCACCCCATCTTCCCACCGTTGTTCAATAAATACCTTAGTCACCTTATCCCTGCCTCCTCGTCTGAGTCTGCACTTGGGTTCACCTGCTCCGCCCCGTATAACAACTCTACAGTTCTAAACCCCCACTAACTCTACAGTCCTTAATTCCCTCCAACTCTACAGTTCTTAATTCACTCCAACTCTACAGTTCTTAATTCACTCCAACTCTACAGTTCTTAATTCACTCCAACTCTACAGTTCTTAATTCACTCCAACTCTACAGTTCTTAATTCACTCCAACTCTACAGTTTAAAGTCAAATTCTGACCAACAGAACAACATACCAGTGTTTAAAACCCTATTTTCGAGCCACAGGTGTTTAGAGCATGTGTTAGTTACCCTGAAGGAGACGGTCCTAGAGCTCTGTCTGGCGAAGGCTGGTCTGGCCGTCTGCTCCAAACTAACTGAGGATCCATCCACACTGCCCTAAACACAGACACACACAGACAATGGACAGACAATGGACAGACAATGGACAGGTTATACCATCAACACAGTGTATAAAGCTGTCTTTTAGAGTACAGTCTAAAGTCTTATTGGTTTTAACACTAGAGGGTGCTCTTGCACAGTTACAGAGACTGTATGTCTGTGAGTAGTGGCAAAAGTCCAACTGTGTGTATTACCTCTGTGTGTCCGTAGTGGGTGGGGCTCTGAGCTCCTCTAGCGGGGGACAGCGGCGTTGTGGGAGAAAGGGGGCTCATGGGACTTGTATGCCCGCTGGGGGAGGGACTCTTATCAAAGGAGATGGACAGAGAACTAAAGAAAGGGATAACAGGAAGTTAGAGAACTAGAGGAAGTTAGAGAACTACTGGAAGAGATAACAGGAAGTTTGAGAACTACAGGAAGAGAGAGAAGGAAGTTTGAGAACTACAGGAAGCGATAACAGGATGTTATAGAACCACAGGAAGAGATAACAGGATGTTATAGAACCACAGGAAGAGATAACAGGAAGTTAGAGAACTAATTTATCTAGGGGCCGTTTTCTTACCTGACAAACTTGAAGGGAAGTTTGGAGTCTGGGCCTGGGTCCTGAGAACCATTCTGCTGCTGTTACAACACATAATATATAGACAGTTACCATGGGAACTAATCTGCTGCTGTTACAACACACAACATATAGCCATTTACCATAGGAACCATTCTGCTGCTATTACAAGACATACCATGTAGACAGTTACCATGGGAACCATTCTGCTGCTATTACAAGACATACCATGTAGACAGTTACCATGGGAACCATTCTGATGCTGTTACAACACAACATATAGACAGTTAACATAGGAACAATAGCAACCCCTAATACTAGCCTATTCAACCTCTCATGTTGTCTGAGATCCCCAAAGATTGGAAAACTGCCGCGGTCATCCCCCTCTTCAAAGGGGGAGACACTTTAGACCCAAACTGTTATAGACCTATATCCATCCTGCCCTGCCTTTCTGAAAGCCAAGCTAACAAACAGATCACCGGCCATTTCAAATCTCACTGTACCTTCTCCACTATGCAATCTGGTTTCTGAGCTGGTCATGGGTGCACCTCAGCCACGCTCAAGGTCCTAAACGATATCATAACCACCATCGATAAAAGACAGTACTGTGCAGCCGTCTTCATCGACCTGGCCTAGGCTTTCGACTCTGTCAATCACCGCATTCTTATCGGCAGACTCAATAGCCTTGGCTTCTCAAATGATTGCCTCGCCTGGTTCACCAACTACTTCTCTGATAGAGTTCAGTGTGTCAAATCGGAGGGCCTATTGTCCGGACCTCTGGCAGTGTCTATGGGGGTGCCACAGGGTTCAATTCTCAGGCCAACTCTTTTCTCTGTATATATCAATGATGTTGCTCCTGCTGCTGGTGATTCTCTGATCAACTTCTACGCAGACGACACCATTCTGTATACTTCTGGCCCTTCTTTGGACACTGTGTTAACTAACCTCCAAACAAGCTTCAATGCCATACAACACTCCTTCCGTGGCCTCCAATTGCTCTTAAATGCGTATAAAACTAAGTGCATGCTCTTCAACCGATCGCTACCTGCACCTGCCCGCCCGACTAGCATCACTACTCTGGACGGTTCTGATGTAGAATATGTGGACAACTACAAATACCTAGGTATCTGTTTAGACTGTAAACTCTCCTTCCAGACTCACAGCATCTCCAATCCAAAATTACAAAATAGCCTCCAACACTCTACTCAGCAAACTGGATGTAGTCTTTCACAGTGCCATCTGTTTTGTCACCAAAGCCCCATATACTACCCACCACTGCGACTTGCATGCTCTCGTCGCCAAACCCACTGGCTCCAGGTCATCTATAAGTCTATGGTAGGTAAAGCCCCGCCTTATCTCAGCTCACTGGTCACCATAGCAACACCCACCCATAGCACGTGCTCCAGCAGGTATGTATCATTGGTCACCTCCAAAGCCAACACTTCCTTTGGCCGCCTTTCCTTACATTTCTCTGCTGCCAATGACTGGAACAAATTGCAAAAATCTCTGAAGCTGGAGTCTTATATCTCCCTCTCTAACTTTAAGCATCAGCTGTCTGTCACGGCTGTTTAAAGGATCGGACCAAAGTGTAGAATGGTTGTAGTTCCACATATTTATTACTTCCGTGAAACGTTGCAATACACCAAATACTTGAAACAACAAAACTTCAAACCGTGACGCAGAGAGAAATAAACACTACTCAAAAATGAACAACCCACAAACACAAGTGGAAAAACCCCCTACTTAAATATGATATCCAATTAGAGACAATGAGAACCGGCTGCCTCTAATTGGAGATCATCTCAACAACCCCAACATAGAAATAGAAACCTAGAAAAACCACAGAAACAGATAACAAGAAAACCACCCAAAAACACCCCCCCGTCACGCCCTGACCTACTCTACTATAGAAAATGTCATCTTACAAGGGTCAGGATGTGACACCGTCAGAGTAGCTTACCGATCACTGTACCTGTACACAGCCAATCTGTAAATAGCCCACCCAACTACCTCATCCCCATATTGTTACTTATTCTCTTGCTCTTTTGCACCCCAGTATCTCTACTTGCACACCATCATCTGCACATCTATCACTCCAGTGTTAATGCTAAATTGTAATTATTTCACCTCTAGGGCCTATTTATTGCCTTACCTCCCTAATCTTCTACATTTGCACACACTGTACACAGATTTTTCTATTGTGTTATTGACTGTACGTTTGTTTATGTGTAACTCTGTTGTTTTTGTCGCACTGCTTTGCTTTATGTTGGCCAGGTCGCAGTTGTAAATGAGAACTTGTTCTCAACTGGCCTACCTGGTTAAATAAAGGTGAAATAAAAAATAAAGTCAATCGAGTTTGTTCAAGTAAAAGATCCAGAGAAAGATGGTGAATCAAACCTTGAACGAGCGAGAGCACTATCAGTGACGGAGGAGACGAGTGAGGGGCAAACTGTTCCTGATGGCGACGCCTTAGTTAGCAGCGAAGCTAATCCCAGCAGTTCAGCATCACCACCGGCACCTCCACTAGCTAGTAGGCCTACTCGTCGTTTTGAGGATTTCAAAGTGTTGGAAAATGACATGCTGTTGGTTTCCTCTCCTTTCACCTTCAATGTGGATAACGCTCCCACTGACCTGCAACTTGAGCTTATCGATCTTCAATCTGATGCAGCGATTAGAGAACTATTCAAAACAATGTCACTGACGAGGTTCTATGCATCTCTCGATGAAGAAAACTTTCCAAAGATTAGGAATCATGCTCAGAAGATGTTTGTACTGTTTGGGTCAACCTATGTATGTGAACAGACATTTTCAGTGATGAAATATAACAAGTCAAGGCACAGATCATCCCTTACTGACTCTCACCTCTCAGCAATCCTGCGCATAGCGACGTTAGAAACTATACCTGACTTCACTGCTCTATTCAATGCCCATCAGAGACTTCACTCCTCACACTGATTGAGTAGTTTAAATGTAATGTTGAGCTCTCTTTTTCTTGTGTTTTTGTGCAGAACCCGTTAACAAGAGTTCTGTCCGTGGTGCTGAATGCACAGTGTACTTTTCCCTAGATCTTCATAATGAAAATACCTACCAAAAGGAGAACATGGATGTGGTTTATTTCTCTACATGTTAAAACAGTAAAATAAGTAGCATATCTGGCCGTGATTTACAGTAGATATATCTGTCAACACAGTCATACACATGATGTATAATCCTGTAATATGATTCTGGCCCACGATGGAAAAAATATAATCTAATATGGCCCTCCATGGAAAATAATTGCCCAGGCCTGTTTTAGTTAGTAACTTACATTAACTGATCCACTTAGTCTCTTACAGTGACTGTATTCCTACAGAACAGCCGTTATGAAGGCATTATCAAGCAAAACAATACAAACAAAGTAAAAGCTCTTTGAGGATAAGTTCATTTTGCTGAACAGAGGGTACGGGTGAGGTTAAAGAAGAGAGCCTCTGAGTTCTCAACCAACAGGATCAAATCAAACCACACCCAGTTAGTCTGGAACAATGAGACCTCGCAGTGTTCTACACTGTCTAACCTCTCAGGACTCATGCTGTGTGAGTGTGTGTGTGTGGACATGGGTTAGTCTGTACGCGTGTGCGAGGCTGAAAGTGTTCCCCAGGGGGTAAGGGGAAAGGTCCTGTCTGTTAATGTAGTAGCTTATTAACAAATGGTAGGGGTAAGAGTTAACACTAGTTACAGACCCTGTATGGTAGGGGTTAGGGTTAGAGTTAACACTAGGTACACATCCTGTATGGTAGGGGTTAGGGTTAACACTAGGTACACATCCTGTATGGTAGGGGTTAGAGTTAACACTAGGTACACATCCTGTATGGTAGGGGTTAGAGTTAACACTAGGTACACATCCTGTATGGTAGGGGTTATAATTAACACTAGGTACACACCCTGTATGGTAGGGGTTAGGGTTAACACTAGGTACACATCCTGTATGGTAGGGGTTATAGTTAACACTAGGTACACACCCTGTATGGTAGGGGTTAGGGTTAGAGTAAACACTAGGTACACACCCTGTATGGTAGGGGTTATAGTTAACACTAGGTACACATCCTGTATGGTAGGGGTTACAGTTAACACTAGGTACACACCCTGTATGGTAGGGGTTAGGGTTAGAGTTAACACTAGGTACACACCCTGTATGGTAGGGGTTATAGTTAACACTAGGTACACATCCTGTATGGTAGGGGTTAGAGTTAACACTAGGTACACATCCTGTATGGTAGGGGTTAGGGTTAGAGTTAACACTAGGTACACACCCTGTATGGTAGGGGTTAGGGTTAACACTAGGTACACATCCTGTATGGTAGGGGTTAGAGTTAACACTAGGTACACACCCTGTATGGTAGGGGTTAGGGTTAACACTAGGTACACATCCTGTATGGTAGGGGTTAGGGTTAACACTAGGTACACACCCTGTATGGTAGGGGTTATAGTTAACACTAGGTACACACCCTGTATGGTAGGGGTTAGGGTTAACACTAGGTACACACCCTGTATGGTAGGGGTTAGAGTTAACACTAGGTACACACCCTGTATGGTAGGGGTTAGAGTTAACACTAGGTACACACCCTGTATGGTAGGGGTTATAGTTAACACTAGGTACACACCCTGTATGGTAGGGGTTAGGGTTAACACTAGGTACACACCCTGTATGGTAGGGGTTAGAGTTAACACTAGGTACACACCCTGTATGGTAGGGGTTAGAGTTAACACTAGGTACACATCCTGTATGGTAGGGGTTAGAGTTAACACTAGGTACACATCCTGTATGGTAGGGGTTATAATTAACACTAGGTACACACCCTGTATGGTAGGGGTTAGGGTTAACACTAGGTACACATCCTGTATGGTAGGGGTTAGAGTTAACACTAGGTACACATCCTGTATGGTAGGGGTTAGAGTTAACACTAGGTACACATCCTGTATGGTAGGGGTTATAATTAACACTAGGTACACACCCTGTATGGTAGGGGTTAGGGTTAACACTAGGTACACATCCTGTATGGTAGGGGTTATAGTTAACACTAGGTACACACCCTGTATGGTAGGGGTTAGGGTTAGAGTAAACACTAGGTACACACCCTGTATGGTAGGGGTTATAGTTAACACTAGGTACACATCCTGTATGGTAGGGGTTACAGTTAACACTAGGTACACACCCTGTATGGTAGGGGTTAGGGTTAGAGTTAACACTAGGTACACACCCTGTATGGTAGGGGTTATAGTTAACACTAGGTACACATCCTGTATGGTAGGGGTTAGAGTTAACACTAGGTACACATCCTGTATGGTAGGGGTTAGGGTTAGAGTTAACACTAGGTACACACCCTGTATGGTAGGGGTTAGGGTTAACACTAGGTACACATCCTGTATGGTAGGGGTTAGAGTTAACACTAGGTACACACCCTGTATGGTAGGGGTTAGGGTTAACACTAGGTACACATCCTGTATGGTAGGGGTTAGGGTTAACACTAGGTACACACCCTGTATGGTAGGGGTTATAGTTAACACTAGGTACACACCCTGTATGGTAGGGGTTAGGGTTAACACTAGGTACACACCCTGTATGGTAGGGGTTAGAGTTAACACTAGGTACACACCCTGTATGGTAGGGGTTAGAGTTAACACTAGGTACACACCCTGTATGGTAGGGGTTATAGTTAACACTAGGTACACACCCTGTATGGTAGGGGTTAGGGTTAACACTAGGTACACACCCTGTATGGTAGGGGTTAGAGTTAACACTAGGTACACACCCTGTATGGTAGGGGTTAGAGTTAACACTAGGTACACACCCTGTATGGTAGGGGTTATAGTTAACACTAGGTACACATCCTGTATGGTAGGGGTTAGAGTTAACACTAGGTACACACCCTGTATGGTAGGGGTTAGGGTTAACACTAGGTACACACCCTGTATGGTAGGGGTTAGGGTTAGAGTTAACACTAGGTACACACCCTGTATGGTAGGGGTTAGAGTTAACACTAGGTACACACCCTGTATGGTAGGGGTTAGAGTTAACACTAGGTACACACCCTGTATGGTAGGGGTTAGAGTTAACACTAGGTACACACCCTGTATGGTAGGGGTTAGGGTTAACACTAGGTACACACCCTGTATGGTAGGGGTTAGAGTTAACACTAGGTACACATCTTAACACTAGGTACACACCCTGTATGGTAGGGGTTAGGGTTAGAGTTAACACTAGGTACACACCCTGTATGGTAGGGGTTAGAGTTAACACTAGGTACACATCCTGTATGGTAGGGGTTATAGTTAACACTAGGTACACATCCTGTATGGTAGGGGTTAGGGTTAACACTAGGTACACATCCTGTATGGTAGGGGTTAGAGTTACCACTAGGTACACATCCTGTATGGTAGGGGTTAGAGTTAGAGTTAACACTAGGTACACATCCTGTATGGTAGGGGTTAGGGTTAGGGTTAACACTAGGTACACACCCTGTATGGTAGGGGTTAGGGTTAGAGTTAACACTAGGTACACACCCTGTATGGTAGGGGTTAGGGTTAGAGTTAACACTAGGTACACATCCTGTATGGTAGGGGTTATAGTTAACACTAGGTACACATCCTGTATGGTAGGGGTTAGAGTTAACACTAGGTACACACCCTGTATGGTAGGGGTTATAGTTAACACTAGGTACACACCCTGTATGGTAGGGGTTAGGGTTAACACTAGGTACACATCCTGTATGGTAGGGGTTATAGTTAACACTAGGTACACATCCTGTATGGTAGGGGTTAGAGTTAACACTAGGTACACACCCTGTATGGTAGGGGTTATAGTTAACACTAGGTACACATCCTGTATGGTAGGGGTTAGAGTTAACACTAGGTACACACCCTGTATGGTAGGGGTTAGAGTTAACACTAGGTACACACCCTGTATGGTAGGGGTTATAGTTAACACTAGGTACACACCCTGTATGGTAGGGGTTAGAGTTAACACTAGGTACACACCCTGTATGGTAGGGGTTAGAGTTAACACTAGTTACACACCCTGTATGGTAGGGGTTAGAGTTAACACTAGGTACACATCCTGTATGGTAGGGGTTAGAGTTAACACTAGGTACACACCCTGTATGGTAGGGGTTAGGGTTAGAGTAAACACTAGGTACACACCCTGTATGGTAGGGGTTAGAGTTAACACTAGGTACACACCCTGTATGGTAGGAGTTAGGGTTAACACTAGGTACACACCCTGTATGGTAGGGGTTAGGGTTAACACTAGGTACACACCCTGTATGGTAGGGGTTAGGGTTAGAGTTAACACTAGGTACACACCCTGTATGGTAGGGGTTAGGGTTAGAGTTAACACTAGGTACACACCCTGTATGGTAGGGGTTAGGGTTAGAGTTAACACTAGGTACACATCCTGTATGGTAGGGGTTAGGGTTAGAGTTAACACTAGGTACACACCCTGTATGGTAGGGGTTAGGGTTAGGGTTAACACTAGGTACACATCCTGTATGGTAGGGGTTAGGGTTAACACTAGGTACACACCCTGTATGGTAGGGGTTAGAGTTAACACTAGGTACACATCCTGTATGGTAGGGGTTAGGGTTAACACTAGGTACACACCCTGTATGGTAGGGGTTAGGGTTAACACTAGGTACACACCCTGTATGGTAGGGGTTAGAGTTAACACTAGGTACACATCCTGTATGGTAGGGGTTAGGGTTAACACTAGGTACACATCCTGTATGGTAGGGGTTAGAGTTAACACTAGGTACACATCCTGTATGGTAGGGGTTATAGTTAACACTAGGTACACATCCTGTATGGTAGGGGTTAGGGTTAACACTAGGTACACACCCTGTATGGTAGGGGTTAGGGTTAACACTAGGTACACACCCTGTATGGTAGGGGTTAGAGTTAACACTAGGTTATACATTACATACAGTACTACTACCACTGTCTTTACCATCACACACACACACTCTGTCCTTACTGGCACACTCAATCACACACATACACACTCACACACTCTGTCCTTACTGAGACACACACACACACACACACACACACACACACACACACACACACACACACACACACACACACACACACACACACACACACACACACACATCAATATAGAGCCCTCCTTCCCTCTCACCTGTCTGTCTAAGGGGTTGGTAGGGGTTGACGGTATGGGTGAAGATATGGATGAGGGTGGGGTTGAGGGTATGGGTGAAGATATGGATGAGGGTGGGGTTGAGGGTGAAGGTTGGATGGAAGTGTCTATTGGAGGTGTCTGTCTCCCCCCTTCCTCCACATCCCCCAATAGCTCCACTCTCCCCTCCTCCCCTCCCTCTCTCCCCTCCTCCCCTCCATCTCTCCCCTCCTCCTCTCCTTTCTGTCGTCTGAGAGTCTCTATGTGTCTGTTCCTCCTCCTCTCGTCTCGAACACTGAGCATCTCCTCAAAGTCCAGCTGGAGCAGCTCCGCACTGGAACACACACACATAATGAACTGCTGTTCTCCCTGGCATCTCTACAGAGAAAAACGCACTTTGAAGTGTGTGTGTGTGTGTGTGTGTGTGTGTGTGTGTGTGTGTGTGTGTGTGTGTGTGTGTGAGCGTGTGATAACAGGTGGTTGACCTCTGACCTGGTGATGCTTGGAGCGTTGTCATTGGTGGGTTGGTTTCCGGGGGTGTGTCGGGGAGAAAGGTCGTTTTCAGGTGAAAGGTCATTGTCGGGGTCAGTGCTGCTATAGCTCCTCTCCTTCCTCCTCCTCTCCCTTTCCACTTCCTCTTCATCCTCCACTGTCCACTGGCGGGCCAGACTACACAGACCCACACAGGTTAACACTAGTGACCTAGGCTACAACAGGGACTTTTCAGGTTCTCATTAGATTTCAAAAAGGCTTTATAAAGCAGACATAAAGTCTTCATAACCACACCATGCTTCACAAATCATTTGTATGAAGATGCAGTAGTATGAACAGCTGATGACAGGGTTAGGGGTTAGGGTCAGGGTTGGGGTTAGGGTCAGGTGTTAGGGTCAGGGGTTAGGGATAACAAATCTCTTTGTAGGGTGCTCTCTGTGTGACATGCTGTTTCAGATGGTACTCTCTGTGTGACATGCTGTTTCAGATGGTACTCTCTGTGTGACATGCTGTCTCAGATGGTACTCTCTGTGTGACATGCTGTCTCAGATGGTACTCTCTGTGTGAGACATGCTGTCTCAGATGGTACTCTCTGTGTGACATGCTGTCTCAGATGGTACTCTCTGTGTGACATGCTGTCTCAGATGGTACTCTCTGTGTGACATGCTGTCTCAGATGGTACTCTCTGTGTGACATGCTGTCTCAGATGGTACTCTCTGTGTGACATGCTGTCTCAGATGGTACTCTCTGTGTGTGACATGCTGTCTCAGATGGTACTCTCTGTGTGACATGCTGTCTCAGATGGTACTCTCTGTGTGACATGCTGTCTCAGATGGTACTCTCTGTGTGACATGCTGTCTCAGATGGTACTGAAGACATGCTGTCTCAGATGGTACTCTCTGTGTGTGACATGCTGTCTCAGATGGTACTCTCTGTGTGACATGCTGTCTCAGATGGTACTCTCTGTGTGAGACATGCTGTCTCAGATGGTACTCTCTGTGTGTGACATGCTGTCTCAGATGGTACTCTCTGTGTGACATGCTGTCTCAGATGGTACTCTCTGTGTGACATGCTGTCTCAGATGGTACTCTCTGTGTGTGACATGCTGTCTCAGATGGTACTCTCTGTGTGACATGCTGTCTCAGATGGTACTCTCTGTGTGACATGCTGTCTCAGATGGTACTCTCTGTGTGACATGCTGTCTCAGATGGTACTGAAGACATGCTGTCTCAGATGGTACTCTCTGTGTGTGACATGCTGTCTCAGATGGTACTCTCTGTGTGACATGCTGTCTCAGATGGTACTCTCTGTGTGAGACATGCTGTCTCAGATGGTACTCTCTGTGTGTGACATGCTGTCTCAGATGGTACTCTCTGTGTGACATGCTGTCTCAGATGGTACTCTCTGTGTGAGACATGCTGTCTCAGATGGTACTCTCTGTGTGTGACATGCTGTCTCAGATGGTACTCTCTGTGTGACATGCTGTCTCAGATGGTACTCTCTGTGTGAGACATGCTGTCTCAGATGGTACTCTCTGTGTGAGACATGCTGTCTCAGATGGTACTCTCTGTGTGAGACATGCTGTCTCAGATGGTACTCTCTGTGTGACATGCTGTCTCAGATGGTACTCTCTGTGTGACATGCTGTCTCAGATGGTACTGAAGACATGCTGTCTCAGATGGTACTCTCTGTGTGAGACATGCTGTCTCAGATGGTACTCTCTGTGTGACATGCTGTCTCAGATGGTACTCTCTGTGTGACATGCTGTCTCAGATGGTACTCTCTGTGTGAGACATGCTGTCTCAGATGGTACTCTCTGTGTGACATGCTGTCTCAGATGGTACTCTCTGTGTGAGACATGCTGTCTCAGATGGTACTCTCTGTGTGAGACATGCTGTCTCAGATGGTACTCTCTGTGTGAGACATGCTGTCTCAGATGGTACTCTCTGTGTGAGACATGCTGTCTCAGATGGTACTCTCTGTGTGACATGCTGTCTCAGATGGTACTCTCTGTGTGAGACATGCTGTCTCAGATGGTACTCTCTGTGTGAGACATGCTGTCTCAGATGGTACTCTCTGTGTGAGACATGCTGTCTCAGATGGTACTCTCTGTGTGAGACATGCTGTCTCAGATGGTACTCTCTGTGTGTGACATGCTGTCTCAGATGGTACTGAAGACATGCTGTCTCAGATGGTACTCTCTGTGTGACATGCTGTCTCAGATGGTACTCTCTGTGTGACATGCTGTCTCAGATGGTACTCTCTGTGTGACATGCTGTCTCAGATGGTACTCTCTGTGTGAGACATGCTATCTCAGATGGTACTCTCTGTGTGACATGCTGTCTCAGATGGTACTCTCTGTGTGACATGCTGTCTCAGATGGTACTCTCTGTGTGACATGCTGTCTCAGATGGTACTCTCTGTGTGACATGCTGTCTCAGATGGTACTCTCTGTGTGACATGCTGTCTCAGATGGTACTCTCTGTGTGACATGCTGTCTCAGATGGTACTCTCTGTGTGACATGCTGTCTCAGATGGTACTCTCTGTGTGAGACATGCTGTCTCAGATGGTACTCTCTGTGTGAGACATGCTGTCTCAGATGGTACTCTCTGTGTGTGACATGCTGTCTCAGATGGTACTCTCTGTGTGACATGCTGTCTCAGATGGTCTCAGACCTAGAGACCCAGTTCTAATTCCTATCAACCTGATAAAGGCACACCAGCTTCATTTAACATTTTCCCACATTTTTTACATTTTAGTCACTTAGCAGACACTCTTATCCAGAGCGACTTACAGTAGTGAATGCATACATTTCATTTTGTGCATTTTTTAAATTTATTTATTTATTTTTTGTACTGCCCACCCGTGGGAATCGAACCCACAACCCTGGCGTTGCAAACACCATGCTCTACCAACTGATCCACAGGGAAGACCACTAATGTCTCTGACTAGACTGAACTAACCCAATGTTCTAATGGACAGCGACCACAGACAGAACAGGGACAGAAACGGGATAGGACCAAACGATAAGAGATTTCTTCCAACTCCCGTCAACATCATATCAAACTCGGGCATCTCCTGACTCAACCTCAGACTCGGGCATCTCCTGACTCAACCTCAGACTCGGGCATCTCCTGACCCAACCTCAGACTCTGACTCTTGGTAGTTGTGTTGGTGTAACAGTGTAGGTTCCGTCCCTCTCTTCGCCCCAACCCGGGCTCGAACCTCTGCACACATCAACAACTGACACCCACGAAGCATCGTTACCCATCGCGCCACAAAAGCCGCGGCCCTTGCAACGCAAGGGGAAACCCTACTTCAAGTCTCAGAGCGAGTGACGTCACTGATTGAAACGCTATTAGCGCGCACCACCGCTAACTAACTAGCCATTTCACATCGGTTACACCACCGCTAACTAACTAGCCATTTCACATCGGTTACACCATCGCTAACTAGCTAGCCATTTCACATCGGTTACACCATCGCTAACTAACTAGCCATTTCACATCGGTTACACCACCGCTAACTAACTAGCCATTTCACATCGGTTACACCACCGCTAACTAGCCATTTCACATCGGTTACACCACCGCTAACTAACTAGCCATTTCACATCGGTTACACCACCGCTAACTAACTAGCCATTTCACATCGGTTACACCACCGCTAACTAACTAGCCATTTCACATCGGTTACACCACCGCTAACTAACTAGCCATTTCACATCGGTTACACCACCGCTAACTAACTAGCCATTTCACATCGGTTACACCACCGCTAACTAACTAGCCATTTCACATCGGTTACACCACCGCTAACTAACTAGCCATTTCACATCGGTTACACCACCGCTAACTAACTAACCATTTCACATCGGTTACATTGGCGTGGACGTGTGCTGTGCTTCCATGCTGAAAATCACGTTCATCCATAAGAGTCTAAGCGGGGGGATTCTAACCAAACTATATGGAATTGTTTTAAGAAGGTCATACCAAGAATCATTTTGCTATTTGATTTACAATTTTAAGACCCCTTGAAGTATCAAAGAAAAACAATTTGATGATTTGGACTTACTGCTATTAGCCCATACAAAACGCATTGAATAACAGATTCACTACATGGAACATTAGATAGCAAAAACATGTAAAGGAAGTTTGTTCTGAAGTGTGTGTCCTATATCTGAGAGATATAACACATATCAAGAATATAATTGTTTTTACATGTCGAGTCACCATATATACAGTACTTCCATTCATTTTTCAAACTGGTACTGACGGACCTTCAGACGAGTCTTGTGAGGCCTGTGGGCGTCTTAGAGCAAACAACCAACATGTACTGTGTTCGTGAGAATCTCACCTTTCCATAGAGGGTTTAGGTTTAGGGTTATTAGTATGTAGCCCAAACTGTTGGGACGCTACAGACAGAAGTTGGGAGATCGGCTGTACTGACTTCAGACGAGTCCCAAGAAGCCTATGAGGGTCATTGTAATTTGAAGGCAAAACCGTTCAGAAGACCAATTTTCAGGTTGTCTCATGGTCTGACAGACACTGCTCTAGATCTGTCACCTTTCATCGCAGATGCAGAAGCACGACATAGGTGGATGCAGTGGATTGAGACGGATCTCATCCAGATATCTTTAGCTTCAACTGACTTTAGGGGGTTAACAACATCAACATTACAGGACCACATCATCCACCTCAATCCGATCCGTCATCTGATCAGCTTTCACTTTCCTTATCAATATCATGATCAACGACAGCAGTCACAAACCTCGGAAGACCATTCACTATTTACAAAAACTAAACAACATTCTGTTGTAACCATCTAAATCATCATTGATTTATGTTCACAGCGAAAACAGGTGTCTATTAGTGCGCAGCGCAGCTCTACTATAAATGAACTGAAGGCTATCCGTTATCGTTACAATCCTGACAGAAAGTCACCACAAACTAAAGCCTCATGTCCACCAGACACATCAAACTCTTTGCGTTCTGGTGGAAGTCATTCATTGTCGATAGAGCAGTCCAAAACGCTACATTGGGGGTGCCGCACTAGGCTGCGGTGCGTTCTGCGTACTGCCTGCGTTCAATATTTTCAAGTTGTGCATTTCTTTACCATGCGATGGTACAAATGGAAGGACACACATTGACTCCAACTAGCTATCTTTCAGCTAGTTAAAAAGTGAAGCACATATGTTTCAAGTACGGAAAATGTGGGCTAGACAACCGGCAAAACAACACGCATATACATCTGGTGAACATCAGGCGTAAACCAGCTCTTACCGGGACAGAGCCGACCAGTTCTTCCGGCTGATGGACATGGCAGCTGGGGTCCCAGTGGAGTTGAGGCCGGCTGGGAGGAAGTTAAGTCAGGTAAAGCGTCTGAGGCACCTCGCTGAGTGGCTGTCAGAGTGGAATCAGTCAGCGGGACAGAATTACAGTCCACCTTTACCCTGCTAGATCACATGACCAAACTCACTACCTGGGAGAGAGCGAGACAGAGGGAGAGAGAGGGAGGTAATGTTTGGGATCTTGTCCATGTATAGTTATGAATGCAGTTCACTTCTAATTGCTGTAGTTTGATAAACGAGGTCAGGTGAATATAGACAGGAACACCCAACAGAGATATATAAGGGCATTCAGTTTGTCTAATATAGTTCATCTTTCTACTTCTCCAGTTGTGCCCTGCATGCAGCCTGTCCTACTGTTAGGGATAGGGTTACCTATACTATTGTTAGTGAGCTGAAAAAGGCAAAGACCAGGTACAGTCAGGATATATCTGTTGGACATCTTTGATGTATCTAATAATACTGAACAGTACAGAGTCTTTCAGTGTGACTGAGTCACTGTTTGTTCTAAAGGCCTCTGTGTGTGTGTGTGTGTGTGTGTGTGTTACAGATCTGTGTAAGACCACACCTTCACCTAAAGACAGACAAGTGTACTGGACTTTACCCATAGCAATCTTACTTACAACCTTGTGTGTGTGTGTTCAACAGATCTGTATAAAACCACACCTTCACCTAAAGACTGACAAGTGTACTGGACTTTACCCATAGCAATCTTACTTACAACCTTGTGTGTGTGTGTGTGTGTGTGTGTGATTATGTAACTCGTCAGCACTCTTCCTCCTTTTTCTAACAAAGGACCACACAGACACAAACACACACCTTAAGCCTACAGAGAGCGACACACACACACACACACACACACACACACACACACACACACACACACACACACACACACACACACACACACACACACACACACACACACACACACACACACACACACACACACCAAAGGCTATTTGCATCCGAAAAGATGAGAGAGTGGGAAAGCAACATGAAGTGAGTCAGAGTCCTTTAACTTATAAGAGTCTAAGCTCTGTCTAAGATGGGGGTCCTACTAAGCTCTGTCTAAGATGGGGGGTCCTACTAAGCTCTGTCTAAGATGGGGGTCCTACTAAGCTCTGTCTAAGATGGGGGGTCCTACTAAGCTCTGTCTAAGATGGGGGGTCCTACTAAGCTCTGTCTAAGATGGGGGTCCTACTAAGCTCTGTCTCAGATGGGGGTCCTACTAAGCTCTGTCTAAGATGGGGGTCCTACTAAGCTCTGTCTAAGATGGGGGTCCTACTAAGCTCTGTCTAAGATGGGGGTCCTACTAAGCTCTGTCTAAGATGGGGGGTCCTACTAAGCTCTGTCTAAGATGGGGGGTCCTACTAAGCTCTGTCTAAGATGGGGGGTCCTACTAAGCTCTGTCTAAGATGGGGGGTCCTACTAAGCTCTGTCTAAGATGGGGGGTCCTACTAAGCTCTGTCTAAGATGGGGGTCCTACTAAGCTCTGTCTAAGATGGGGGTCCTACTAAGCTCTGTCTAAGATGGGGGGTCCTACTAAGCTCTGTCTAAGATGGGGGTCCTACTAAGCTCTGTCTAAGATGGGGGGTCCTACTAAGCTCTGTCTAAGATGGGGGGTCCTACTAAGCTCTGTCTCAGATGGGGGTCCTACTAAGCTCTGTCTAAGATGGGGGGTCCTACTAAGCTCTGTCTCAGATGGGGGTCCTACTAAGCTCTGTCTAAGATGGGGGGTCCTACTAAGCTCTGTCTCAGATGGGGGGGGGGGGTCCTACTAAGCTCTGTCTCAGATGGGGGGGGGTCCTACTAAGCTCCGTCTCAGATGGGGGGTCCTACTAAGCTCTGTCTCAGATGGGGGGGGGGGGTCCTACTAAGCTCTGTCTCAGATGGGGGGTCCTACTAAGCTCTGTCTCAGATGGGGGGGGGTCCTACTAAGCTCTGTCTCAGATGGGGGGGGGTCCTACTAAGCTCTGTCTCAGATGGGGGGGGGTCCTACTAAGCTCTGTCTCAGATGGGGGGTCCTACTAAGCTCTGTCTCAGATGGGGGGTCCAACTAAGCTCTGCCTCAGATGGGGGGTCCTACTAAGCTCTGTCTCAGATGGGGGGGGGGGGGGGTCCTACTAAGCTCTGTCTCAGATGGGGGTCCTACTAAGCTCTGTCTCAGATGGGGGGGGGGGGGTCCTACTAAGCTCTGTCTCAGATGGGGGGGGGGTCCTACTAAGCTCTGTCTCAGATGGGGGGTCCAACTAAGCTCTGCCTCAGATGGGGGGTCCTACTAAGCTCTGTCTCAGATGGGGGGGGGGGGGGTCCTACTAAGCTCTGTCTCAGATGGGGGTCCTACTAAGCTCTGTCTCAGATGGGGGGGGGGGGGTCCTACTAAGCTCTGTCTCAGATGGGGGGTCCTACTAAGCTCTGTCTCAGATGGGGGGGGGGGGTCCTACTAAGCTCTGTCTCAGATGGGGGGTCCTACTAAGCTCTGTCTCAGATGGGGGGGGGGGGTCCTACTAAGCTCTGTCTCAGATGGGGGGGGGGGGTCCTACTAAGCTCTGTCTCAGATGGGGGGGGGGGGGGTCTTACTAAGCTCTGTCTCAGATGGGG
Organism: Salmo salar; assembly: GCF_965601325.2. Lineage (NCBI taxonomy): Eukaryota > Metazoa > Chordata > Actinopteri > Salmoniformes > Salmonidae > Salmo > Salmo salar. The sequence continues at coordinate 46,200 of NW_027675417.1, forward strand.
GGGGGGGGTCCTACTAAGCTCTGTCTCAGATGGGGGGTCCTACTAAGCTCTGTCTCAGATGGGGGGGGGGTCCTACTAAGCTCTGTCTCAGATGGGGGGTCCAACTAAGCTCTGCCTCAGATGGGGGGTCCTACTAAGCTCTGTCTCAGATGGGGGGGGGGGGGGGTCCTACTAAGCTCTGTCTCAGATGGGGGTCCTACTAAGCTCTGTCTCAGATGGGGGGGGGGGTCCTACTAAGCTCTGTCTCAGATGGGGGGTCCTACTAAGCTCTGTCTCAGATGGGGGGGGGGGGGTCCTACTAAGCTCTGTCTCAGATGGGGGGTCCTACTAAGCTCTGTCTCAGATGGGGGGGGGGTCCTACTAAGCTCTGTCTCAGATGGGGGGGGGGGTCCTACTAAGCTCTGTCTCAGATGGGGGGGGGGGGTCTTACTAAGCTCTGTCTCAGATGGGGGGGGGTCCTACTAAGCTCTGTCTCAGATGGGGGGGGGGGTCCTACTAAGCTCTGTCTCAGATGGGGGGGGGGGGGTCCTACTAAGCTCTGTCTAAGATGGGGGGTCCTACTAAGCTCTGTCTCAGATGGGGGGGGGGGGTCCTACTAAGCTCTGTCTCAGATGGGGGGGGGTCCTACTAAGCTCTGTCTAAGATGGGGGGTCCTACTAAGCTCTGTCTCAGATGGGGGTCCTACTAAGCTCTGTCTAAGATGGGGGGTCCTACTAAGCTCTGTCTCAGATGGGGGGGGGGGGGTCCTACTAAGCTCTGTCTAAGATGGGGGGTCCTACTAAGCTCTGTCTCAGATGGGGGTCCTACTAAGCTATATGGAATTGTTTTAAGAAGGTCATACCCAGGATAATTTAGCTATTTGAGTTTACATTTATTGACCCCTTGAAGTATCAATAAATATATAGAAAAAACGATTTTAATAAAGATTTTTGGCCTTACTGCTGTTAGCCAGCCAGCCAGCCCTGGATTTCCTCGGGGTTAGTGTTCTAATGTTTTCGTGTTCTCTAGAGAAGTGCTTTATAGTCATGTAAAACACACAGAGATCATGACAGGCATTTAACTGCCTTACAGCATACAACTTGACTATCAATAGACAGATATGAACTGTGTGCATGACGTCATTGTTTGATTGTCATTTGACTATTTACTTGGATTAGATTTGATAGAAGACCTGCTTGCACACATACATACAGACATGCACACACATACACAGAGAGAGAGAGATCTCTAGCTTAAACTGACATTTTTATGGGGATGTTTTTAATTATGCTAATTCGATTTCATAGGGGAAACATACAGAGAGAGAAAAAAGAGAGGTGCTATGATTTTTTAGGAGTTTCTATGAGTTTCTATGGGTTTCTATGGGTGTGTTGCTATGAGTTTCTATGGGTTGCTATGAGTTTCTATGGGTTTCTATGGGTTGTTATGAGTTTCTATGGGTTGTTATGAGTTTCTATGAGTTTCTATGGGTTGTTATGAGTTTCTATGAGTTTCTATGGGTTGTTATGAGTTTCTATGGGTTGTTATGAGTTTCTATGAGTTTCTATGGGTTGTTATGAGTTTCTATGAGTTTCTATGGGTTTCTATGGGTTGCTATTAGTTTCTATGGGTTGCTATGAGGTTCTATGGGTTGCTATGCGTTTGTATGGGTTTCTATTAGTTTCTATGGGTTGCTATTAGTTTCTATGGGTTGCTATGAGGTTCTATGGCTAGCTATGAGGTTCTATGGGTTGCTCTGGGTTACGATGGGTTGCTATTTAGTTTATATGGGTTGCTATGAGGTTCTATGGGTAGCTATGAGGTTCTATGAGGTTCTATGGGTTGCTATGAGTTTCTATGGGTTGCTATGCATTTCTATGAGTTTCTATGGGTTGCTATGAGTTTCTATGGGTTGATATTAGTTTATATGGGTTGCTATGGGTTGCTATGAGTTGCTATGAGTTTCTATGGGTTTCTATGGGTTGCTATGGGTTGCTATGAGTTTCTATGGGTTGCTATGGGTTGCAATGGGTTGATATTAGTTTCTATGAGTTTCCATGGGTTGGTATTAGTTTCTATGAGTTTCCATGGGTTGGTATTAGTTGGGGAGGACGGCAGGCAGGCTCAGGTCAGGCAGAGGTCAGTAATCCAGAGGTGGAGCAAAGGTACAGGACAGCAGGCAGGCTCAGGCAGAGTGGTCAGGTGGGCGGGTACAGGGTCAGGACAGGCAAGGGTCAAAAACCAGGAGGATAAAAAAAAGAGAAACTGGAAAGCAGGAACTGAGACACAAAATGCTGGTAGGCTTGAACAAACAAGACGAACTGGCAACAGACAGACAGAAAACACAGGTAATTATTATTTTTTTGTACATGTTTTCAAGCCCTTATTTTGGCACAAAACAGTCTCTCAGACGAGTCTTGTGAGACCTGTTCGTAAGTAGATATCTCTAGCTTAAACTGCTGGATATTTATGGGTTAGTGTTCTAATGTTTTAGTGTTCTCTAGAGAAGTGCTTTATAGTCATGTAAAACACACAGAGATCATGACAGGCATTTAACTGCCTTACAGCATACAACTTGACTATCAATAGACAGATATGAACTGTGTGCATGACGTCATTGTTTGATTGTCATTTGACTATTTACTTGGATTAGATTTGATAGAAGACCTGCTTGCACACATACATACAGACATGCACACACATACACACACAGAGAGAGAGAGAGATCTCTAGCTTAAACTGACATTTTTTTGGCGATGTTTTTAATTATGCTAATTCGATTTCATAGGGGAAACATACAGAGAGAGAAAAAAGAGAGGTGCTATGATTTTTTAGGAGTTTCTATGAGTTTCTATGGGTGTGTTGCTATGAGTTTCTATGGGTTGTTATGAGTTTCTATGGGTTGCTATGAGTTTCTATGGGTTGTTATGAGTTTCTATGGGTTTATATGGGTTGCTATGAGTTTCTATGTCACGTCCTGGCCAGTATAAGGGTTAATTGTTATTGTAGTTTGGTCAGGACGTGGCAGAGGGTATTTGTTTTATGTGGTTCAGGGTGGTGTGTTAGTTAGGAGGGTGTTTGATTTATTATTTCCGGGTTTTGAGTTATGGTCTATGTTTATGTATTTCTATGTGTAGTCTAGTGAGTGTGTTTCTATGTTGAGTTAATTGGGGTGGACTTCCAATTGAAGGCAGCTGTTTGGTGTTGCCTTTGATTGGAAGTCCTATATTAGTTGGGTGTGTTTGTCTTGTATTTGTGGGAGATTGTTTTTGCACGGCGTGTTTTGTTAGCCTGCAAAACTGTCATTGGTCGTGCTTATTGTTTTCTTGTTTTTTTTGTGTTCAACGTTCGTTAACCTCTTGGGGCTAGGTGGGACGCTAGCGTGCCACCTGTGGTGCACTCCATCAACAGCAGGTGCATTTCAAGAGCGGCAAATTTGAATCCAAATAAATGTCAAAATTCAAATTTTTCAAAAATACAACTATGTTACACCATTTGAAAGATAAACATCTCCTTAATCTAACCACGTTTTACGATTTCAAAAAGGTTTTACGGCGAAAGCATAAATTTAGAGTATGTTAGGACAGTACATTTACAAGAGTTGTGTGTAATGTTTTGTCAAGTCAAAGACAGGGTCACCAAAACCATAAAACCAGCTAAAATGATACACTAACCTTTTACAATCTCCATCAGATGACACTCCTAGGACATTATGTTAGACAATGCATGCATTTTTAGTTCTATCAAGTTCATATTTATATACAAAAACAGCGTTTTACTATGGCATTGATGTTGAGGAAATCGTTTCCCTCCAATAACCGGCAGTCAAGTCAGCGTCACAAATTAAATAATTAAAATTAGAAAACATTGGTAAAATATTATATTGTCATTTAAAGAATTATAGATTTACATCTTTTGAACGCAATCAACTTGCCAGATTTAAAAATAACCTTACTGGGAAATCACACTTTGCAATAATCTGAGCACTGTGCCCAGAAAAATACGCGTTGCGATACAGACTAGACGTCATGTTGGGGAGATCTAAAATCGAAAATACTATGTAAATAATCCATTACCTTTGATTCTCTTCATCAGATGTCACTTCCAGGTATCACAGGTCCATAACGAATGTAGTTTTGTTCAAAAAAGCTCATCATTTATGTCCAAAAATCTCCGTCTCGTTAGCACATGATGTAAGCCAGCCGGACTTCTCGTCATGAACGAGGGGAAAAAATATATTTCCGTTCGTTCAAACATGTCAAACGTTGTATAGCATAAATCATTAGGGCCTTTTTTAACCAGAACATGAATAATATTCAAGGTGGACGAATGCATAGCCTTTTATAACGTATTGGAACGAGGGTACCCAACATGAAGTAGCGCGCCAGGTGTCTAATGGGACATCACCGTTCCATGGCTCTTGTTCGGTCAGATCTCCCTCCAGAAGACTCAAAACACTTTGTAAAGGCTGGTGACATCTAGTGGAAGCAATAGGAAGTGCCAAAATATTCCTAAACCCCTGTGTTTTTCAATGGGAGAGGTTTAAAGTCAATACAACACATCAGGTATCCACTTCCTGTCAGAAAATGTCTCAGGGTTTTGCCTGCCAAATGAGTTCTGTTATACTCACAGACACCATTCAAACAGTTTTGGAAACTTTAGAGTGTTTTCTATCCATATATAATAAGTATATGCATATTCTAGTTACTGGGTAGGATTAGTAACCAGATTAAATCGGGTACATTTTTTTTATCCAGACGTGCAAATGCTGCCCCCTAGACCCAACAGGTTAATAAATTAAGAAAATGAACGCCAACTCTGCTGCATATTGGTCCACCTTTTCAGAGGACGATTTCGCTATATCGTCCTCCGACGAAGAAAGCCGTGACATTCTATGGGTTGATATTAGTTTCTATGGGTTGATATTAGTTTCTATGGGTTGCTATATGTTGCTATGAGTTTCTATGGGTTGCTATGGGTTTCTATGGGTTGATATTAGTTTCTATGGGTTGATATTAGTTTCTATGGGTTGATATTAGTTTATATGGGTTGCTATGGGTTGCTATGAGTTTCTATGAGTTTCTATGGGTTGCTATGGGTTGCTATGGGTTGCTATGAGTTGCTATGGGTTGCTATGGGTTGCAATGGGTTGCAATGGGTTGATATTAGTTTCTATGAGTTTCCATGGGTTGGTATTAGTTGGGGAGGACGGCAGGCAGGCTCAGGTCAGGCAGAGGTCAGTAATCCAGAGGTGGAGCAAAGGTACAGGACAGCAGGCAGGCTCAGGCAGAGTGGTCAGGTGGGCGGGTACAGGGTCAGGACAGGCAAGGGTCAAAAACCAGGAGGATAAAAAAAAGAGAAACTGGAAAAGCAGGAACTGAGACACAAAATGCTGGTAGGCTTGAACAAACAAGACGAACTGGCAACAGACAGACAGAAAACACAGGTATAAATACCCAGGGGATAATGGGGAAGATGGGCGACACCTGGAGGGCGGTGGAGACAATCACAAAGACAGGTGAAACAGATCAGGGCGTGACAGTACCCCCCCCCTCCCCCCCCCCCCTTTTAGGGATGTCACCTGGCGTTCCACCTGGGCGGATACCTGGTTGACTGGGGTGCCGGCGGTGAAAGTCGGCGATGAGGGCTGTGTCCAGGATTTCTTTAGCGAGAACCCAGCTCCTCTCCTCCGGGTTAGGGTTGGGGTTAGGAGTTGGGGGTTGGGGTTTAGGGGTTAGGGGTTTAGGGGTTGGGGGTTGGGGTTAGGTTTTTGTTTGTTAAGGAATCCACAAGGTTGATCTGATCCTTCAAGCTAATGCAGAGACCGGGAGGGAGGGTTGCACTCCTCTTGACGAATGGGGGAGTCGAGGGGTCCGGGCACAGATCCGCCCAGGTTGTAGAACCCTATAGTTGCCCACTTTAGTAGAGTTGGTTTTGGGGTGTGTTGGTTTTAGGTGTCTTCATCCTTGGGCTTTTGTCCGTTTTAAGTCCAGGTAGGGATAGGGTTAGGGGTAAGGGTTAGGTTTAAGAAAACGGTTAGGGGTTAGGGTTGGGTTTTAGGTTTGGGACTTAGGGTTGGGTTTAGGGTTAGGGTTTAGGGTTGGGTTTAGGGGGGTTAGGGTTAAGTTTAAGAAAACGGTTAGGGTTAGGGGTTAGAGTTAGGGTTGGGTTTAGGGTTGGGTTTAGGGTTAGTTTATAGTTTTGAGTCGGTTGATCCACTTCCATCTCTGACACGTGGAAGCCGAAAGGGGGGAAAGGGAATGGGTGCACTCCACAGCATTGACGCGCTGGCCAGAGGGGTCCGGGCGCACCCGGCCAAAGTTGTAGACCCCATTGTTGCCCACTTGTAGAAGTGCCCTAGGGTGCATTGGTTGGGCTTAAAACCGTCCGTCCGTAGGGTTAAGGGATGGTTAGCGTTAGGTTAGGGTTGTGTTAGGGGTTAGGGGTTAGGGTTAGGGTAGGGTTAGGGTTAGGGGAGTTAGGGTTAGGTTTAAGAGAAAATTGCCCTTCAGGAGGACCAAATACACGGGCACATGTTCTCTAATTCTATTTCTCCTATCGATACATCATTATTCTACAGGAAATTAGGAGATATACCCCAAAGGAAGGGGTTATGGTTTATACCTGAAAAAGGACAGATAAAAGTAACATTTTCCTCTAAGAGGATAAACACCCAGACAGTACACCAACACATAAACATTTCCCAAGATGGCGTAGCAGTGCAGACGTGTTTTGTTCGTCCTCTCGTGTACTTTTGTATTTTTCGTCCTTTTTTGTATATATATATATATATTTCGATTTTTATTTTCAATCTCTTTCCATTTTAACTCAATTATACCTTCTGGTAAGCTGCCTCACCCAATGTGATACAGAACCGCTATTATTTTAAATTTTTAGACCTTATAGCAAGAGCCACCTAGCCATCAGAAGCTAACCAGCTAATTTAGCTACAAGCTATTTAGTCATTGTTAGCCACTGTTAGCGGCCTTTACCTTCTGCACAGATACCAGCCCTTTTTTTTTTTTAGCTTGGATAATACTCGCCAGCCTACCAGTATCGGACTGTCTCTCCACTACAACGCCGGATTCCTGCCATAATCCCTGGACCATTACTCCTGATCTTCACAGCTAGCTAGCACCCACCGAGTTACCCAGTACCGAAGCTATCCCTGAGGCCCACCTCCCGGCCTACTCAGTTGTTCACCCCAACCCCACCCAAACATGGCTAGAACCCACTACTCCACCGGATCCTTGCCGTAAGCTCTGGACCTTGGGTTAGGGTTAGCATGTTGTCCGGACCTCTGGCAGTCTCTATGGGGGTACCACAGGGTTCAATTCTCGGGCCGACTCTTTTCTCTGTATATATCAATGATGTCACTCTTGCTGCGGGCGATTCCCTGATCCACCTCTACGCAGACGACACCATTCTGTATACTTCTGGCCCTTCCTTGGACACTGTGTTAACTAACCTCCAAACAAGCTTCAATGCCATACAACACTCCTTCCGTGGCCTCCAACTGCTCTTAAACACTAGTAAAACCAAATGCATGCTTTTCAACCGTTCACTGCCCACACCCGCCCGCCCGCCCGACTAGCATCACTACTCTGGATGGTTCTGACCTAGAATATGTGGACAACGACAAATACCTTGGTGTCTGGTTAGACTGTAAACTCTCCTTCCAGACTCATATTAAACATCTCCAATCTAAAGTTAAATCTAGAATCGCCTTTCTATTTTGCAACAAAGCCTCCTTCACTCACGCCGCCAAACTTACCCTAGTAAAACTGACTATCCTACCGATCCTCGACTTCGGCGATGTCATCTACAAAATAGCTTCCAATACTCTACTCAGCAAACTGGATGCAGTCTATCACAGTGCCATCCGTTTTGTTACCAAATCACCTTATCCTCTTGGCGTTCCCCTAGGATAGGGGGTCGCTAAAGCGATTTTTGAATAAAATGGGCACAAAATTTTAACGGCCTCCTACTCAAACTCAGAAGCTAGGATATGCATATAATTAATATTGTGGATAGAAAACACCCTAAAGGTTCTAAAACTGTTTGAATGGTGTCTGTGAGTATAACAGAACTCATATGGCAGTCAAAACCCCGAGACAGATCAAAACAGGAAGTGGAATTCTGAATTGCGAACTCAACTTCATCACTTTGCCTATTAATCACACCGTAAGCTATGGTTCATTGAGCACTTCCTATTGCTTCCACTAGATGTCCCCAGTCTTTACAAAGTGGTTTGAGTCTCCTACTGTTAAATCTGAATGAATGAGACGCTGTGGAACGTGGTCACACGGAGAGGGCCATCACCATTATGACGCCGACGCCCCTAGTTACCCTCCCCTTTCGAAACGTTTTGAAACACAATGCAATCGTCCCCCTCGAATCTTATTGGCTATCTTGTTGAAAAACGCCCTGAAGATTTATGTTATACAACGTTTGACATGTTTGAACGAACCTAAATGGGAAAAAAATTCATTTTCTCGAAATGGCTGTCCCGTGGCCGACGGAAGTTTTGGAGCAGCCTTCAGACGCGCTAACAAGAACAAGCTCTTGGAACATAAAGGAGTATTTTTTTCGAACAAAAATACATTTGTTGTGGACCTGGGATTCCTGGAAGTGCTTTCTGATGAAGACAACCAAAGGTAAGGAATTATTGACAATAGTATACAAGACTAGATGTGATATGCGATTGTTCCAAGATGGCGCTGACCTGTAACGTTAGCCTATTTTTCAGAGTATCGCATCCCCTTTCATCGCAAAGTATGATTACCCAGTAAAGTTAATTTTAAATCTGGCATTACAGGTGCTTTCAAGAGATATTCATCTATAAATCTTAGAATGACAATATTACATTTTAAAAATGTTTTCGAATAGTAGCTCTGTTTCATCGGATGCATTTGAGGGAAAATAGTCAACGTTACGCACCGATGTAAAATGCTGTTTTTATATATAAATATGAACTTTATCAAACAAAAGAATGCATGTATTGTGTAACATGATGTCCTAGGTGTGTCATCTGATGAAGATTGTCAAAGGTTAGTGCTGCATTTAGCTGTTTTTTGGTTATTTGTGATGCATGTGGTTGGTCGGAAAATGGCTATGTGGCTACTTTTACGATATACTCCTCTAACATAATCTAATGTTTTGCTTTTGCTGTAAAGCCTTTTTGAAATCGGACAACGTGGTTTGATTCAGGAGAGTTGTATCTATAAAACGATATAATTTGATTTGTGTGTTTTTTTTTAATTATTAAATTTTGTTATGCTAATGGCGATATGATTTTTCGCTGGATGTCGAGCCGCACAGGGGTTAAACCATCCACCACTGCGACCTGTATGCTCTAGTCGGCTGGCCCTCGCTACATATTCGTTGCCAGACCCACTGGCTCCAGGTCATCTATAAGACTATGCTCCACCTTATCTCAGTTCACTGGTCACAATAACAACACCCACCCGTAGCACGCGCTCCAGCAGGTATATCTCACTGGTCATCCCCGAAGCCAACACCTCATTTTGCCGCCTTTCCTTCCAGTTCTCTGCTGCCAGTGACTGGAACGAATTGCAAAAATCGCTGAAGTTGGAGACTTTTATTTCCCTCACCAACTTTAAACATCAGCTATCTGAGCAGCTAACCGATCGCTGCAGCTGTACATAGCCCATCTGTACATTGCCCACCCTATCTACCTACCTCATCCCCTTACTGTTTTTATTTTATTTACTTTTCTGCTCTTTTTGCACACCAGTATCTCAACATGCACATCTTCATATGCTCATTTATCACTCCAGTGTTAATCTGCTAAATTGTAATTATTTGCTCCTATGGCCTATTTATTGCCTACCTCCTCGTGCCTTTTGCACACACTGTATATAGACTTTCTTTTTTCTACTGTATCATTTACTTGTTTATTATGTTATTGGCTTGTTTATTTACTCCATGTGTAACCCTGTGTTGTTGTCTGTGTCACACTGCTTTGCTTTATCTTGGCCAGGTCGCAGTTGTAAATGAGAAGTTGTTCTCAACTTGCCTACCTGGTTAAATAAAGGTGAAATAAATAAAAAATAAATACTTTCTAAATACCAGGCTCCTCAGGATACATCTTTATGGAGCCAGGGTTATAATTTAAAGGTGCCGATTAGGGTTAGGATGGTTAGTGTCAAGGTTAGAATTAGGCTCTCATACTTTTCATTCAGGCCTGTGGGATTCCTGATATCCACTTTTTGAGTCCCAGGGGGTTAGGCTTGGGGTTAAGGTTAGGTTTGAGGCTTGAGTTCAAATTAGAGTTGGAATTGGGGTCAAGGTTCAGGGTTAGGGATTGAAGTGGGGTTAAGGTTAGGATTGTGGTTGGGGTTAGGACTGAGGTTATGATCAGGGTTGAAGTTAGGTTTAGGATTGGGGTTAAGGTTAAAGCTAGGGTTGGGATTGCTCCAGTTTAAGGTGAGGTTAAGGTTAGGGTTCAGGTTAGGATTAAGGTTAGGTTTGGGGTTAAGGTTAGAGCTAGGGTTGGGATTGCTCCAGTTTAAGGTGAGGTTAAGGTTAGGGTTAGGATTAAGGTTAAGGTTAGGTTTGGGGTTAAGGTTAGAGCTAGGGTTGGGATTGCTCCAGTTAAATGTGAGGTTAAGGTTAGAGTTCAGGTTAAGGTCAGGGTTCGGGTTAGGATTAAGGTTACAATCAAGGTTAAGGTTCGGTTTAAGATTAGGGTTAGATTTGAGGCTGAGGTTAGGGTTAAGGTTATGATCAAGGTTAAGGTTAGGTTTAGGGTTAAGGTTAGAGCTAGGATTGGGATTGCTCCGGTTAAGGTTGAGGTTCAGGTTAAGGTCAGGGTTAGGATTAAGGTTATAGTCAAGGTTTTGGATTAGGGTTGAGGTTATAGTTAGAGTAAACTGGGGTTAGGATAGTTCAGGTTAGTGTTCAGATCAGGGTTAGAAAAGTTTAGGTCTCTAATACTTTTCATTAAGGCCTGTAGGATTACAAGTACCCAATTTGTTTATCCAACACCGCTCCTTGATCTGTGTGTGTTTTAGCGACCACCCCTGGTTAGATTCCAACCCTACTATTCTTTACTGAGCTACTGGATGAGATCTAAAGTGGATGTATAGTGTGGTTTTAACTGACTCCTTACTTATATGATAGAGATGTTGTTTGAGTCTGGCTTCCAAGGAGTTCCTAGTTTCTCCAATATACAATTTTCCACATTGTAGACATTCAATTCCATATACAATGTTGGTGGTCTTCAGTTGAAATACCTCCCATACTGGGGCCCCTAGACCCGACCATTTATTCTGAATGTATTTTACTTGTCTAAAATGTGATCCACTCCGCCCCGGCTTCTCCCTGAAACCAGAGTGTCTCCAACTTGCCTATCACTCCTGCAATATGTCTGAAGGTTGCTCCCGGAAAACTATCTATCTGTGTATTAGTGTCAGTAAAACTAGAAATGCGTGCAAGGTTGGAATCCCCAATAAAAACCACAGGCTTTTTAATCTCAATCCTCCAATCATTTATTTTCCTTTCAGTTCTGGAATGACATGTGGGATAAAATAGTTTTTCCCTTTTTACAGGTTCCAGTATTGGTTCTGTTCCAGAACCCGTTTCTTTTACATTATCCATTGCTACCTTACCCTGATGGTCATCTTGCTGGGAACCTGTAGTAGAATTGGATAAAACCATGTCATCAATCAAAACAGCCACATTATTCAATGGTAGTTTTAGACCATTTCCGTTATTCACAGTAATCTCCAACGCCTCTGCTGTTAAGAGTAAATTCGGGGCCCCTCTACCTGGGAGGGTCAAGGCTGGGACTTTAGGCTGGGCCAAATTGTTTCTTGGTCGCTGAGTTTGGGGATTCGGTATCCCCGTGCTCTTCCTGGTTGTTGGGGTAAGTCTGAAGCTAGTCCCACCACTCTTTGCAGGACCTAATTCCCGAGGGGTGAGACAGGTTTCCCACAAGAGGGGAGATAGTTGGTTAGTAGGTGAGCTCGTCGAAGGAACCACTCTGCAAGGAGAAGTAGACCCAACATGAACTTCTACCTGCACCTCCCTTCTCTGTGTACCCACAGCAAACCCTGTGGTATTGCTGTTGGTAGTCTGGATATGGTTTATCCGTTTATCTACAGGATTACTGAAGGCCTGTTTATTAACCATATTGTCCCTTACCGAAGTGTCACTCTGGCCCCCTGGGATATTCCTGCCTATTCCAGAGTCCCTGTGGGCCTGGGCTCCCATTGAGACCCTACCAGTCGGTGACTTGCTGGTCACCGCAGCCGCATAACTGGAACGGGCCTGATGAGAAGTTATCAGTTTAGTAGAGGCCGGTGGGTCAATTGGTTTTTGCAGCATGTTTTTTAAGGTACTTACCGTAATTTCCGGACTATTAAGCACACCTGAATATAAGCTGCACCCACTGAATTAAAAAAAATATATTTTGAAAATAAATAAACAGCACATGTCTATAAGCCGTCGTGTGCCTACCGGTACATTGAAACAAATGAACTTTACACAGGCTTTAACGAAACACGGCTTGTATCAAAAATAAACAGGCTTTAACGAAGCATGGTGTCACAAATAATGTCGTTGTGTTGAAGGGAGGACCAATACGCAGCGGGAATGTGGATACTCATCTTTTTTTAATAAAACACGAGCAAAGCATCCACAGGAAAAAACAATAAACAATACTCACGACACGAACAGTGTGGCAGGCTAAACAAAAGCAGTGCTCACAAACAACTACCCACAACCACAAAGAAAAACACACACCTGTTTATAGGACTCCCAATCAGAGGAAACACCTGCCTCCAATTCAGAGTCCAGCACCCAACCTACACATAGAAAACCTACCTAGAACCTACACACAACACAAACCCTCTGCCACGTCCTGACCAAAACGAATACAATTACTCCCTCTGCTGGTCAGGACGTGACACATGGCTTGTAACAAAAATAAATAGGCTTTAACGAAGCATGGCTTGTAACAAAAATAAAACATTTGCAGTAAACAGTAGCCTACCAAGAAAGTCATTGGTCACCATCTTCCTTCTCCTGTGCACTGAAACCACTGAAGTCATCTTCGGTGTCGTAGTTGAATAGCCTCAGAATTGCTTCATCCGATATTGGATCGTTTTCATTGTCGCTCTCGTCACTTTCATCCGGAGGCAAATCCCCCGCTGAGCCCTCTTCAACATGCAGCAGTCCAGCCTTTCGAAACCCGTTGATGATAGTGGATTTTTTGACAATGCTCCACGCTGTCAGGACCCACTGGCAGACTTGACCATAAGTTGCTCTTCGCATGCGGCCTGTTTTAGTGAAGGATTTCTCCCCACTTGTCATCCAAGCCTCCCGCTGAACACGGAGCGCCACCTTAATTGCACGATTTACACTGATGTCGAGTGGCTGCAAATACTTTGTTGTGCCCCCAGGATTCAGGGTGACAAAATGACTACCGTAATCAGAATGATGGGAAGTTTGAGAGCGCTCGATTTAATCTAAACAGTAAACAAAAAAGATGTTTGACCTTAACCCGTTCGGCAATTTCATTGGTGTAATGAAAGCTTCATGCCGCCAAAAAACTGAGCACGTCACAGAATGTGTTTAAAAAAATAAATAAATTGAAAGCGGGAAAAATCCATATATTAGCCGCGTCATTGTTTAAGCCGCGATGTTCAAAGCCTGGGGAAAAAGTTGAGGCTTATAGTCCGGAAATTACGGTACTGAAGAAGATGTAAATTTGTGTTTGTATCTTGCCTTTGCCCACATCACCGCCTTATCTAGAGCTTCTTGATTGTAAGTTGAGGTATTCTGAATGCATAAGGCAATTACCCCATCATAATGCTCCCTCAAGATATGCATATTATTCTCCATCCACCTACTGGTATTAAGTTTTACCTTTGCCAGGGTCTGTTGGTTAGGCGAGGAGGGTTTAATATAAGGCCGACAATTTGTTCACCTGTCTTACCATCCCTGCTGGAAAAGAATGATTAACTGCAGAGTTATCTAACATTTCTGAGTGATGAATTGCTTGTAGAGCCTTGAAATATCCCTTTGTGCAGGTTATATCTTGCAAAGAAGGAACCTTCCTAATTTCTCCAGTAGACTCACCCTGATCATTTAAAATAACTAGAGCCTGGAAACGGTTATGTAGTGGCACTGCCATGGCAAAGGTTCAAAACCAGGAACCCTTGCTGGAAATCCCAACTAAAAGAAGGGATCATATAAAGGTTAAAATCCCCCCCACAATATATAATTGGAACCAATCAACCCCAAAAAATATATATACACACACCAAAGACAAAAAGAAATCATTGTCTGTTGCCATCTGGTGGTTACCCCAGAAATGGCAATTACATTTACATTTTAGTCATTTAGCAGACACTCTTATCCAGAGCAACTTACAGTAGTGAATGCATACATTTCATTTCATGCATTTTTTGTACTGCCCCCCCGTGGGAATCGAACACACAACCCTGGCGTTGCACACACCATGCTGGCGTTGCAAACACCATGTTCTACCAACTGAGCCACAGGGAAGACCATTTAAGCCTCATACTGACCTCAGCCCCTCAAAAAAAAGGAGGAGAGGGAGGAAGGAGAATGTATACAAAAAAGCAATCCGTAGGAAATTCCCACTGTAGGTTAGGTTGTTACTCCATAAAAACACACAAAGGTGAGAAAAAAACTCCCCACTCAAGTAGGAGAAAAACACTCCATTCAAAAGTGATCACTCCTTTATGGTTCAATTCTGATAGTGGTTCAGCTTCAAGTCACTCCAAATCTTCATGTGTACACAGTGATTTTGGGAGTACTCACCAACCCAGAAAAAATTGATATCTCATACGGAAAAGAGCTCTTCCATACCATCCCCACCAAGTCTCCAAAGGTCCATGTGCTTGTCTTTGTTTGCAGGAAAAATGGTGTCCTTTTGGAATAGTGAGATAGAGTAATCCTCTTCTGATTCACATAGTCCAAACCTTTTTGTTCGAGGGTAAAAAGATAAAAGGAGTATTGTTTAAAATTTAGGAAGAAAAAATTCCTGACGTTTCGCACAATTCGTGCTTCTTCAGAGGAAAATAGACAGAAAATGAGAAGAGGCCAGCCCATATAGTATGAGAACGAGTGAGGGGAGGGGTTAAGCTACTAAGCCTGACCTTCCATTGGTGGACTATTATGTCCATCCTATATCCTCCAACACACCTGTCCTTAATTGTACAAATTTCCCATCGTTTTTTCACATTCCTTGTATAAACCAATCTACAGGAAGGGAAAATGTGGTTTTGTTATAACATCATGCCACACTACACTACACACTACCTCTAAAGAAATTCCAAATAAATAAATCAAAAGAAAACAGGGCCTAAACACACAAAACAAAAAAGAAAAAATATAAGAAAACAACTTTAATAAAACAAAAATCATTTACATATTTACAAGGTTCCAATTATAGTATAGAAGTGCTCCTGATATATGAGATTCAAGTTTCTCTGGGTAAAAGTATCTAATTAGGAGCAGGAGAACAGGGCTCTGGCGGGTTAGGTTTAAGAGAAAATTTCCCTTCAGGAGGACCAAATACACAGGCACATGTTCTCTAATTCTATTTCTCCTATCGATACATCATTATTCTACAGGAAATTAGGAGATATACCCCAAAGGAAGGGGTTATGGTTTATACCTGAAAAAGGACAGATAAAAGTAACATTTTCCTCTAAGAGGATAAACACCCTGACAGTACACCAACACATACTTTCTAATTACCAGGCTCCTCAGGATACATCTTTATGGAGCCAGGGTTATAATTTAAGCTGCCGATTAGGGTTAGGATGGTTAGTGTCAAGGTTAGAATTAGGCTCTCATACTTTTCATTCAGGCCTGTGGGATTCCTGATATCCACTTTTTGAGTCCCAGGGGGTTAGGCTTGGGGTTAAGGTTAGGTTTGAGTTCAAATTAGGGTTAGGGGTTATGGTTAGGGTTGTTAGGGGGGTTAGGGTTAGGTTAGGGCTAGGAGTTAGGGTTAGGGGTTAGGGTAGGGTCTCTGGCCCCCTCCCAGTTAGGGGGAGTGATGAGCTCTACAGCAGTCTCACAAGTCAATCGCTGGTTGAAAACTGTGTTCTGCCCCTCCCAAAAGATAGAATTTGTAGATAATTGGCCCTCTTTCTGGGACTCACCCACAAACAGGACCAAGCCTGGCCTGTTGAGGAGTGACGGACTCCATCCTAGCTGGAGGGGTGCTCTCATCTTATCTATGAACATAGACAGGGCTCTAACTCCACAATGAAATAGGGTGCAGGCCAGGCAGCAGGCTGTTAGCCAGCCTGCCAGCTTAGTGGAGTCTGCCACTAGCACAGTCAGCGTAGTCAGCTCAGCTTTCCCCATTGAGACCGTGTCTGTGCCTCGATCTAGGTTGGGCAAAATTAAAAATGGCGGTGTTTGCTTTAGCAATCTCACTAGTATAAAGACCTCCTCCATTCCTGCCATTATTGAAAGAGATTGTGATACCTCACGTCTCAAAATTGGGTTACTTAATGTTAGATCCCTCACTTCCAAGGCAGTTATAGTCAATGAACTAATCACTGATCATAATCTTGATGTGATTGGCCTGACTGAAACATGGCGCAAACCTGTTAGGGCTAGGGGGCAGTATTGACACAGCCAGATAAAAAACGTACCCGATTTAATCTGGTTACTACTCCTGCCCAGTAACTAGAATATGCATATAATTATTTGCTTTGGATAGAAAACACCCTAAAGTTTCTAAAACTGTTTGAATGGTGTCTGAGTATAACAGAACTCATATGGCAGGCCAAAACCTGAGAAGATTCCATGCAGGAAGTGGCCTGTCTGACAAATTGTGTTTCATCTTGGCTCTTTTTATTGAAGACTGAGGATCTTTGCAATAACGTGACACTTCCTACGGCTCCCATAGGCTCTCAGAGCCCGGGAAAAAGCTGAACGATATCGAGGCAGGCTCTGGCTGAAACAATTTATCGCTTTTGGCAAGTGGCCGATCAGAGTACTATGGGCTTAGGCGCGTGCCCGAGTCGACCGAATGCTTTATTTTCTTTCGTCTGTTTACCTAAACGCAGATTCCCGGTCGGAATATTATCGCTTTTTTATGAGAAAAATGGCATAAAAATAGATTTTAAACAGCGGTTGACATGCTTCGAAGTACGTTTTTTTTGTCACGAATTGCGCCATGCTCGTCACCCTTATTTACCCTTTCGGATAGTGTCTTGAACGCACGAACAAAACGCCGCTGTTTGGATATAACTATGGATTATTTTGAACCAAACCAACATTTGTTATTGAAGTAGAAGTCCTGGGAGTGCATTCTGACGAAGACAGCAAAGGTAATAACATTTTTCTTATAGTAAATCTGACTTTGATGAGTGCTAAACTTGCTGGGTGTCTAAATAGCTAGCCCTGTGATGCCGGGCTATCTACTGAGAATATTGCAAAATGTGCTTTCACCGAAAAGCTATTTTAAAATCGGACATATCGAGTGCATAGAGGAGTTCTGTATCTATAATTCTTTAAATAATTGTTATGCTTTTTGTGAACGTTTATCGTGAGTAATTTAGTAAATTCACCGGCAGTGTTCGGCAGTGTTCGGTGGGAATGCTAGTCACATGCTAGTCACATGCTAATGTAAAAAGCTGGTTTTTGATATAAATATGCGAGCGTCCCACCTAGCCCATAGAGGTTAAGCCTGATGAATTTACTGTGTTAAATGAGGCCTCACCCCCTGGTTACACTAGTGACCATACCCCCCGTGCATCCGGCAAAGGCGGAGGTGTTGCTAACATTTACGATAGCAAATTTCAATTTACAAAAAAACAAAACAATGACGTTTTCGTCTTTTGAGCTTCTAGTCATGAAATCTATGCAGCCTACTCACTCACTTTTTATAGCTACTGTTTACAGGCCTCCTGGGCCATATGCAGTGTTCCTCACTGAGTTCCCTGAATTCCTATCGGATCTTGTAGTCATAGCAGATAATATTCTAATTTTTGGTGACTTTAACATTCACATGGAAAAGTCCACAGACCCACTCCAAAAGGCTTTTGGAGCCATCATCGACTCAGTGGGTTTTGTCCAACATGTCTCTGGACCTACTCACTGCCACAGTCATACTCTGGACCTAGTTTTGTCCCATGGAATAAATGTTGTGGATCTTAATGTTTTTCCTCATAATCCTGGATTATCGGACCACCATTTTATTGCGTTTGCAATTGCGACAAATAATCTGCTCAGACCCCAACCAAGGAGCATTAGAAGTCATGCTATAAATTCTCAGACAACCCAAAGAATCCTTGATGCCCTTCCAGACTCCCTCTGCGTACCCAAGGACGTCAGAGGACAAAAATCAGTTAACCACCTAACCGAGGAACTCAATTTAACCTTGTGCAATACCCTAGATGCAGTTGCACCCCTAAAAATTAAAAACATCTGTCATCAGAAACTAGCTCCCTGGTATACAGAAAATACACGAGCTCTGAAGCAAGCTTCCAGAAAATTGGAACGGAAATGGCGCCACACCAAACTGGAAGTCTTCCGACTAGCTTGGAAAGACAGTACCGTGCAGTATCGAGGAGCCCTCACTGCTGCTCGATCATCCTATTTTTCCAACTTAATTGAGGAAAATAAGAACAATCCGAAATTTCTTTTTGATACTGTCGCAAAGCTAACTAAAAAGCAGCATTCGCAAATGGAGGATGGCTTTCACTTCAGCTGTAATAAATGTATGAACTTCTTTGAGGAAAAGATCATGATCATTAGAAAGCAAATTACGGACTCCTCTTTAAATCTGGGTATTCCTCCAAAGCTCCATTGTCCTGAGTCTACACAACTCTGCCAGGACCTAGGATCAAGGGAGATACTAAAGTGTTTTAGTACTATATCTCTTGACGCAATTATGAAAATAATCATGGCCTCCAAACCCTCAAGCTGCATACTGGACCCTATTCCAACTAAACTACTGAAAGAGCTGCTTCCTGTGCTTGGCCCTCCTATGTTGAACATAATAAACGGCTCTCTATCCACCGGATGTGTACCAAGCTCACTAAAAGTGGCAGTAATAAAGCCTCTCTTGAAAAAGCCGAATCTTGACCCAGAAATTATAAAAAACTATCGGCCTATATCGAATCTTCCATTCCTCTCAAAATTTTTTGAAAAAGCTGTTGCACAGCAACTCACCGCCTTCCTGAAGACAAACAATGTATACGAAACGCTTCAGTCTGGTTTTAGACCCCATCATAGCACTGAGACTGCACTTGTGAAGGTGGTAAATGACCTTTTAATGACGTCAGACCGAGGCTCTGCATCTGTCCTCGTGCTCCTAGATCTTAGTGCCGCTTTTGATACCATCGATCACCACATTCTTTTGGAGAGATTGGAAACCCAAATTGGTCTACATGGACAAGTTCTGGCCTGGTTTAGATCTTATCTGTCGGAAAGATATCAGTTTGGCTCAGTTTGTCCTCTGACAAATCAATTGTAAATTTCGGTGTTCTTCAAGGTTCCGTTTTAGGACCACTATTGTTTTCACTATATATTTTACCTCTTGGGGATGTCATTCGAAAACATAATGTTAAATTTCACTGCTATGCGGACGACACACAGCTGTACATTTCAATGAAACATGGTGAAGCCCCAAAATTGCCCTCGCTAGAAGCCTGTGTTTCAGACATAAAGAAGTGGATGGCTGCAAACTTTCTACTTTTAAACTCGGACAAAACAGAGATGCTTGTTCTAGGTCCCAAGAAACAAAGAGATCTTCTGTTGAATCTGACAATTAATCTGGATGGTTGAACAGTCGTCTCAATTAAAACTGTGAAAGACCTCGGCGTTACTCTGGACCCTGATCTCTCTTTTGAAGAACATATCAAGACTGTTTCAAGGACAGCTTTTTCCCATCTACGTAACATTGCAAAAATCTGAAACTTTCTGTTAAAAAATGACGCAGAAAAATGTATCCATGCTTTTGTTACTTCTAGGCTGGACTACTGCAATGCTCTACTTTCCGGCTACCCGGATAAAGCACTAAATAAACTTCAGTTAGTGCTAAATACGGCTGCTAGAATCCTGACTAGAACCAAAAAATTTGATCATATTACTCCAGTGTTAGCCTCCCTACACTGGCTTCCTGTTAAGGCAAGGGCTGATTTCAAGGTTTTACTGCTAACCTACAAAGCATTACATGGGCTTGCTCCTACCTATCTTTCCGATTTGGTCCTGCCGTACATACCTACACGTACGCTACGGTCACAAGACGCAGGCCTCCTAATTGTCCCTAGAATTTCTAAGCAAACGGCTGGAGGTAGGGCTTTCTCCTATAGAGCTCCATTTTTATGGAATGGTCTGCCTACCCATGTGAGAGACGCAGACTCAGTCTCAACCTTTAAGTCTTTACTGAAGACTTATCTCTTCAGTAGGTCCTATGATTAAGTATAGTCTGGCCCAGGAGTGTGAAGGTGAACGGAAAGGCTGGAGCAACGAACCGCCCTTGCTGCCTCTGCCTTGCCGGTTCCCCTCTCTCCACTGGGATTCTCTGCCTCTAACCCTATTACAGGGGCTGAGTCACTGGCGTGCTGGTGTTCTTCCATGCCGTCCATGGGAGGGGTGCGTCACTTGAGTGGGCTGAGTCACTGACGTGGTCTTCCTGTCTGGGTTGGCGCCCCCCCCTTGGGTTGTGCCGTGGCGGAGATCTTTGTGGGCTATACTCGGCCTTGTCTAAGGATGGTAAGTTGGTGGTTGGAGACATCCCTCTAGTGGTGTGGGGCTGTGCTTTGGCAAAGTGGGTGGGGTTATATCCTGCCTGTTTGGCCCTGTCCGGGAGTTTCATCGGATGGGGCCACAGTGTCTCCTGACCCCTCCTGTCTCAGCCTCCAGTATTTATGCTGCAGTAGTTTATGTGTCGGGGGGCTAGGGTCAGTCTGTTACATCTGGAGTATTTCTCTTGTCTTATCCGGTGTCCTGTGTGAATTTAAATATGCTCTCTCTAATTCTCTCTTTCTCTCTTTCTTTCTTTCTCGCAGAGGACCTGAGCCCTAGGACCATGCCTCAGGACTACCTGGCATGATGACTCCTTGCTGTCCCCAGTCCACCTGGCCGTGCTGCTGCTCCAGTTTCAACTGTTCTGCCTGCGGCTATGGAACCCTGACCTGTTCACCGGACATGCTTGTTGCACCCTCGACAACTACTATGATTATTATTATTTGACCATGCTGGTCATTTATGAACATTTTAACATCTTGACCATGTTCTGTTATAACATCCACCCGGCACAGCCAGAAGAGGACTGGCCACCCCTCATAGCCTGGTTCCTCTCTAGGTTTCTTCCTAGGTTTTTGGCCTTTCTAGGGAGTTTTTCCTAGGGAGTTTTTCCTAGCCACCGTGCTTCTTTCACATGCATTGCTTGCTGTTTGGGGTTTTAGGCTGGGTTTCTGTACAGCACTTTGAGATATCAGCTGATGTACGAAAGGCTATATAAATACATTTGATTTGGGTTAGGGTTAGGGGTTAAGGTTAGGGTTAGGGTTTAGGGTTAGGGGTCAGGGGTTAGGGGTTAGGGTTAGGTTTAGGTTAGGGTTAGGGGTCAGGGTTAGGGGTTAGGGTTAGGGTTTGAATATAATTGTGTTTCATATCAGCTAGCTTGTTTTACGGTGCACAGGCCTATCTCCTGTTCATTCCTCTCCTTCTGATGATGTTATATTTAGGTGTAGTACTTAAAAAGGCCTGTAGGTGTCCTCTTAAGATCATAAAATAAACTGAAATAAGTTCTAAAATGCCTATTTTTCTGGGTGACAGTGCAGAAGCCGATGTGGTGAGAGATTCATTCAGCCATAGTGTTGTTAAATATGAACATAAAAGCAATATTGTGCATTTAGTTGGTTTTATAGTTTTATTCTATTAAAAGAAAGGAAAAACCTAAAAAAAGGAAGATGCCAAACTAAAACCGAACAAAACATAAATATATAGAGTATAAATGAAACCATGTTCTTCTCCATCCATTTTCCTGTCTGTTAAAACCTATTTTCTAAAACCTCTCGTTCAGGCCATTTGGCGTTATTGTCTGTAGGTGCTGGATCCACTTCCGTTCTGCCCTCTTTCGCTGCCCACAGGTCCAGCCTATATATGACTGTAACCCTGATATGGTGAGGTGAGTGATGGGGTGATCCTGGAAGTGGGTTATGAGTGCCGTTTGTAAGTGTGCCCTTTTGATGTTATACAGGTGTTTTTTGAGTCTGGTTTCTATGGTATGTTTGGTTTCTCCAATGTATTGTTTATTGCAGAGTGTGCATGTAATGATATAAATAGCGTTATGTGTGTTCAGTGAATAAGATTGTTGTACTGGTGCTGATGTATGGCTGTGTGTGTTTGTAATGAACTTTATCTGTCGAAAATGGGAATTGTGAGATTTGGGGTCTTGTGGTGGCTTACTACTGAATCTAGCTGTGGTGAGGAGGTCCTTTAAATTTTTGTTCTTTCTGAATGCTGAAATTACTCTGTATGGTTTGAGTGGTATGTAAGTGTGCTGAACTGTAGAGAAGTTGTGTTTGATTGATGTAGGGATCTGATTCTATGTGAAAATGTGGTTACTAGGGGGATGATAATTGTCTGTTGATTGGATATTGACGACAAAGGAGAAGAGACAGAGGAAGTGTTGCGGTTAAGTGATTGGTGCAGATCACTCCCCAGAGGGGTGTCAGGATTAGGGTGAGGGAGGGAGATAGGGGTTAAGTTAGGATGAGAACCCTGGTTAGGGTAATGGTGAACATTAAGGTTAGGCGTGGGGTTTGGGGAGAGGTTAAGGTTAGGGTTAGGGTCAGGGTCAGGGTTAGGGTTGGGGGGGTTAGGTTTCTAGTTTTGAGTCGGTTGACCCACTTCCATCTCTGACACGTGGAAGCCGAAGGGGGGGAAAGGGAATGGGTGCACTCCACAGCATAGACGCGCTGGCTAGAGGGGTCCGGGCGCACCCGGCCAAAGTTGTAGACCCCATGGTTGCCCACTAGTAGAAGTGCCCTATGTTGCGTTAGTTGGGCTTATATCCGTCCGTCTGTCGGGTTAAGGGATGGTTAAGGTTAGGGTTAAGGTTAGGGTTTAGAGTGGTTAAGGTTAGGGTTAGAGTGGTTAGAGAGGTTAGGGTTAGGGTTGGGGTTATGGTTAAGGTTTAAGGTTAGGGTTAGGTTGAGGGTTAGGGTAAGGTTTAAGGTTAAGATTAGGGTTAGTTTAGGTGATTCTTTTCAAGGTCTGTTTGTCAACGGAGGTGGAAAGCATAGTTCAACATAGGAGTAACTCCCCATCGGATCCTTCTTTTTATCACCATGTTGTCCATACATTCACTCCGTGTTAGTTTTGTCTGTAGTCCTGGATGTTTTCAATCATAAGTAGAATTGAGAGTTATTCCCTTCCAGGATCCTAACTCTCAATTATCCCATGTCTCGTCAAATCCAGCTGGTCTGTTCGGTATACTCGACGTAGGATCAGGCAAAGCCCTCGAGTTAGGGTTAAGGTTAGGGTTAAGGTTAGGTTTAGGGTTAGAGTGGTTAGAGTTGGGGTTAGGGTTAAGGTTAGGGTTAGGTTAGGGGTTAGGTTTAGGGTTAGGGTTAGGGTTAGGGGTTAGGGTTAGGGTTAGGGGTTAGGGTTAGGGTTAGGGTTAGGTTAGGGGTTAGGTTTAGGGTAAGGGTTAAGGTTAGGGTTAGTTTAGGTGAGTCTTTCAAGGTCTGTTTGTCAACGGAAGTGGAAAGCATAGTTCAACCTAGGAGTTACTCCCCATCTGATCCTTCTTTTTTTTCTCCACGTTGTCTATGTATCTACTTCCGTGTCCGTCTGTCTTTTTGTCCTGGATGTTTTCAATCATTGGTATAATTAAGAGTTATTCCCTTCCAGGATCCTATTTCCCAATCAACCCATGTCTAGTCAAATCCAGCTGGTCTGTTTGGGTATACTCGGCGTAGGATCAGGCAAAGTCCCTCGAGTTGCGTACCTTATGTAGGTCCGGCCCTCAGTTGGTTGCCATGTGTCCCTGTCGAGTGGTAAGTCATTGAACTTCCAGTGGTTTGAGCAGACAAAAACCCAAAGGGCAAGCCCTCTTTACGGTTGTCATGCATCCGCCCTTGGAGTTCCGTCCAGCGTCCTTGTAGATACATGGTAGGTTAAGGATCTGGCAAAACCCCATATTCGCGTACTGTATGAGGGTCCGGTTTTTCGGATTGGTTGCCATGTTTCCATACCAGCCATGTCAGTCTGTCATACTTGTGAATTTCAGCAGACAAAGAAACCCTCAAGGAGGAAACCTCCCAGTTGTCGTGCATCCGCCCCAAGTGTAGTCCTGGGTCATCCGGTGGTTCGGGTGGCAGTGACCAATTGGGCTACTCCCTTCCAGGATCGTAGTGTACCAGTGGTATGTCATCCCTAGACAGTGGATTTTATCGTAGTCAGAAAGGTCAAAAAGTGTTTCGGTTGTCCAGGCTGAGTACGGCGGGGCGAGATCTCCTCCAGTGAAAAATTGTTCTGTGGGATGAAACGCTCCGCCAGACATCATCTGGGCACCCCAGGGATCTCCCGGCCAAGGGATAATTCCAGCGGCACCGCCCACCTCCCAAAGCACCATTTAACCTTAACTTAAAAGAACTCTACCCACACTAAGTAAACACGCGCTACTGGACATACTACCAATCCAATTCTAAACTGGGGTAGGTAGTCGTCCAGCGCGGTACGTGAGCCCTCATTTGGCGGGGTTGAGATTGTTGGTCTGTCGGTCTGCACAACGGGTCTCGGAGAGGTCCCGAAGGAGTCCAGTCTATCCACTTTACCCTGCGATTTCCTTCGGGGAGTGGAAGGGCCTATTTTGCTTAGAAGAGCAATCGCTGCGGGGGAGTCCCCAAGGTCGGGGTCCCCAGAGTTGTTGGAGAAAAAGTACTTCTCGTCCGTTGGGGGTGTAGGTGGGTATATCCAAAAAGAAGTTTAAAATGTTTTCTGAAGATGGTAGGTTGGTGAGAGGATGTTTTTAGGTTAATATTTATATTATCCTATTTATCTTGGGGTCCATGGTCATGGTAAACCCAAGTAGAGAGACTGAAAAAAGTCATTTATATATATATATATATATATATATATATATATATATATAAATTAATTGTTTTTACAAGGATCCAAGTGATCAATAAGAACTATACTTTTTGAGAGTCCGTGGTCACGGTAACTCTGGCTATTTACAGATCTGTTGTTATGGTCCTAATGACCCCCTTTCTTTTTTATGAGGTGTGGAGTATTGATTCTGTAGGTGTAGTGTGTTTCCAGGAGGCTTTGTTGTTTATGAATTTTTAGGAGGACCCTCCTAGGCCTGTAGGTCCCGGTGAGATTCTTTGGTTTCTTGTCGGAGCTTTAGAGGTGGCTGCCTACATTTGCTGTGGGGTCCTGTTGCCAACTGGGGAGGTCTTTTTTTTCTCTTTCTTCCATCCAATTTTTAGTGATGTTGGGGTGTTGTAATGGGATTGCTCAGTCTCATCAGTCTCATTAAGTTGGTGAAATATTTGTCACCCGGTGAGATTCTTTGGTTCGTTGTGAGGGCTTTGGAAACGGCTGCGTACCTAGGAATCCCTCAGGTTGGCATTTCTTTTTGAAGGTCAGGATGGGTGTGTGGAGAGGAAGTAGTTGCTATGAGAGTAGCCTCTTCTAAATTCTGGTCGCCACTCGGCAGCTTGATGTGTTGTAGGTCATAATGATTGTTATAATTTTGTTGACTTTGAAGAGTATATGGAAGTAGATGGTTGGGGAGTTGTAACCTGCTCCTGCTGATTTTCATTCCATACCACCCTGGTCTGGGTATGGGATGGAAATGAAAGTTCAGAGGCCACCTTAACACTCTACCTCTGCTCCTCTCCCTCAATCGCCCTTGTCAGGGTATGATGTGGGGGTAGGTTAGGAGGGTTTGTTTCCCCAAAGGGAGTCCTCCCTGTGCCACCCTGGTTGGGGTATGGCCGGGTCTCTGGGTCCCCGGGTATGGTGGGGGTTTGCCGCTTTTTTGGAAAGGTTTCGTTTTGTTGGGGAAATATTTTTCCTTAGGTGGTGTTGGTAAAAATATTGGTCCAGGTAGGGGTAAGATTCATCCGGTGTGGGATGGGTTTTTAGGTGTGTTGTAGCCTGGAAATATGGCTATGTACGTAATGGAGGCGACATATCCGCAGTGAGACTCGGTTACCGGTCGTAACTTTTTTCGGCCGGCCCCTCTATGCGTCTCCTCTTAAAAGATGTAGAGGGCTTAAATTAATCTTTCTGCCCCGTCGAAATTTCTGGGCCTGTTTCGTGGTACCGTTTGAGGTAAAAGGTGGACTTTAGAGTCCCAGCTATGTCGTGGATTTACCATGCTGTGTGTCCCTGTGTAAAACTCAAAGTAAGGGGAGAGAAAAGTACAAAGTAAAATAAGTAGCCAAAAGGAGATACCTCTGACGTCCGTGTGGATCCTGCCTTCCTTACAGCTACACAACGGATCTAGAGGTATCCCAGCCACGACGCGTTTCTGCCTTACTCGGCTTCATCAGGTAGCAGGGAGGTAAAAAAGTAAAAATGTGCCAAAAATGTGCACTCGGTCGTAGTACGGAAAAAAGCCGTTCTTTGGACCGAAAAAATGGTTTATGTGTGTGTGTGTGTGTGTGTGTGTGTGTATGTGGGTGAGTGTCGTGGAGGTTGAGACACTATGGTCTGAAGTCCGATGAAGGGCGTTGATTTGTGGGAATATAAGCTCCGTGATGTAGAGATCCCCCCCCCCAAAAAAAACGTGGACGCAAGGATTGAAACGGGTTGGAGATATCAAAATACCGGGTGTAGCATGAGGCTGGTGCCTGGTGGTTTAGTAAGAAATGGTGGTCCAAAGTGAAATGTATTCGTTGGGAGTTGAGAGATCAAAGTTGCATGTTGTCCAGGTGGAAGTGTCTTCAAAAGAGTTCTTCGACCAAATGGTGCTGAGACTGAGGGATTTTCTTCTTTTATAGGAGAGGAGGGGGGCGTGGTCACCAGGTGAGTGGAATCCTATTGGTGCATGAGGCGTGCATGCAGTGTACATGTGAGGGGTATGGCCGTGATCATCCAATGGGATTGCTCCGTTATTTTTAGATGCAGGGTTTTTAACCCGTTTGTGTTGGTAGACGCCTTCTCCATTGATTCCTATGGGGAATTACATGGGGTGGTAGCCCCTTGTATTTTGAGGTACCATTTGCGTTGTGGGTGTCCGAGGGGTTCCGGTGGAATTGCGGATAAGACTAGAAGTCCTAAGGGTTAGAATGAACCATTCGGGAAGTTCCTGTGATATGTGGAAGGTTATTAGATCCCTCTGTGAAGGCGGTGTATTTGAAAAACACTTTAACGCTATGTCCAGTGATATTTTGTTCCAAAGTTGGTGCTACCCATCCTATAAGGGGAATACTTACCTGGGGGGTAGGCACCGGTGTTGAATATTGATACTTACCTGTGTGAGAGAAGGATTTTTTGGTGTTGTATATTTATCCAGATGGTTTGTTTAGATGTTTCCTCTTTGATATTCCATGTAGGTTCATCCAATGCGCAGTTTTCAGGCTCTCCTGGTCAGGCTCGTAATTTTGGTTGGTGTAGCGAGGGTAGGAGTGTTCCTAGGTAATTTGTTTGGTTATGTGTGGTGTAATGGTGTTGGATGGAGTTAATATTCTTATTTATAATTATTTTGTTTTGACCCTAAGGTGAAGTCCCGATCGCGTGGTAGTTATCTCCCAGGTGTAGAGAGAAAAAAATGTATGAAGATGGAGTGTAGAGAATTGAGAAATTGAGAATTGTCTTATTAGGTTGTTGGATCAGGGATCCGCGGTGAAGATTTAAGGTTTGTATCCGAGGTTTAAAAATTGGTGAGCTTAAAAAAATAAGTAGTTCTTGGAGTTTCATATGTTGTTCAAGGATCTTTGGTGAAAAATAAGAATCTGTTTCCAAAAAATTGGGAGTGGTGAAAGCTTGAGAGTGAGTGGATCTAGAAGTGTCGTCCGTTGTAGTAGATTTCCAGGTTAAAAAAAAGTAGAGGTTTTGAAGATTCCAGAAGTGATATCCTGAGGAGTCCATATGGAGTGAATTTTAAGTTGCCTTAGATATGTTTTATATGATAAACCTAATAACTAATTTTAACCTTTTCACCAACCCATCATTCCTAAAGGTCAGATTAAATTATCTAAAAAGATTAAAAAAAGTTATAGAATTGTAAAAAGATCCCAGATAAAGTTCCAGGATAAAAGGTCAATGGCTTGATGCGTCCAGACCCAGCGGCCAGCAATGCCACGGTGACGGGCTATTGGTTTGGTTTCTAGTTTTGAGTCGGTTGATCCACTTCCATCTCTGAAACGTGGAAGCCGAAGGGGGGGGAAAGGGAATGGGTGCACTCCACAGCATTGACGCGCTGGCCAGAGGGGTCCGGGCGCACCCGAAAAAGTTGTAGACCCCATGGTTGCCCACTTGTAGAAGTGCCCTGTGTTGCGTTGGTTGGGTTTAGAACCGTCCGTCCGTCGGGTAAGGGATGGTTAAGGTTAGGGTTAAGGTTAGGGTAGGGGTTAGAGTGGTTAAGGTTAAGGTTAGGTTTATTGTTAGAGTGGTTAGAGTGGTTAGGGTTGGGGTTAGGGTTAAGGTTAGGGTTAGGTTTAGGGTAAGGGTTAAGGTTAGGGTTAGTTTAGGTGAGTCTTTTCAAGGTCTGTTTGTCAACGGAAGTGGAAAGCATAGTTCAACCTAGGAGTTACTCCCCATCTGATCCTTCTTTTTTTTCTCCACGTTGTCTATGTATCTACTTCCGTGTCCGTCTGTCTTTTTGTCCTGGATGTTTTCAATCATTGGTATAATTAAGAGTTATTCCCTTCCAGGATCCTAACTCCCAATCAACCCATGTCTAGTCAAATCCAGCTGGTCTGTTTGGGTATACTCGGCGTAGGATCAGGCAAAGTCCCTCGAGTTGCGTACCTTATGGTAGGTTAAGGATCAGGCAAAATCCCATAGTCGCATACTGTATGAGGGTCCGGTTTCTCGGATTGGTTGCCATGTTTCCATACCAGCCATGTCAGTCTGTCATACTTGTGAGTTTCAGCAGACAAAGAAACCCTCAAGGAGGAAACCTCCCAGTTGTCGTGCATCCGCCCCAAGTGTAGTCCTGGGTCATCCGGTGGTTCGGGTGGCAGTGACCAATTGGGCTACTCCCTTCCAGGATCGTAGTGTACCAGTGGTATGTCATCCCTAGACAGTGGATTGTATCGTAGTCAGAAAGGTCAAAAAGTGTTTCGGTTGTCCAGGCTGAGTACAGCGGGGCGAGATCTCCCCCAGTGAAAAATTGTTCTGTGGGATGAAACGCTCCGCCAGACATCATCTGGGCACCCCAGGGATCTCCCGGCCAGGGGATAATTCCAGCGGCACCGCCCACCTCCCAAAGCACCATTTTACCTTAACTTAAAAGAACTCTACCCACACGAAGTAAACACGCGCTACTGGACATACTACCAATCCAATTCTAAACTGGGGTAGGTAGTCGTCCAGCGCGGTACGTGAGCCCTCATTTGGCGGGGTTGAGATTGTTGGTCTGTCGGTCTGCACAACGGGTCTCGGAGAGGTCCCGAAGGAGTCCAGTCTATCCACTTTACCCTGCGATTTCCTTCGGGGAGTGGAAGGGCCTATTTTGCTTAGAAGAGCAATCGCTGCGGGGGAGTCCCCAAGGTCGGGGTCCCCAGAGTTGTTGGAGAAAAAGTACTTCTCGTCCGTTGGGGGTGTAGGTGGGTATATCCAAAAAGAAGTTTAAAATGTTTTCTGAAGATGGTAGGTTGGTGAGAGGATGTTTTTAGGTTAATATTTATATTATCCTATTTATCTTGGGGTCCATGGTCATGGTAAACCCAAGTAGAGAGACTGAAAAAAGTCATTTATATATATATATATATATATATATATATATATATAAATTAATTGTTTTTACAAGGATCCAAGTGATCAATAAGAACTATACTTTTTGAGAGTCCGTGGTCACGGTAACTCTGGCTATTTACAGATCTGTTGTTATGGTCCTAATGACCCCCTTTCTTTTTTATGAGGTGTGGAGTATTGATTCTGTAGGTGTAGTGTGTTTCCAGGAGGCTTTGTTGTTTATGAATTTTTAGGAGGACCCTCCTAGGCCTGTAGGTCCCGGTGAGATTCTTTGGTTTCTTGTCGGAGCTTTAGAGGTGGCTGCCTACATTTGCTGTGGGGTCCTGTTGCCAACTGGGGAGGTCTTTTTTTTCTCTTTCTTCCATCCAATTTTTAGTGATGTTGGGGTGTTGTAATGGGATTGCTCAGTCTCATCAGTCTCATTAAGTTGGTGAAATATTTGTCACCCGGTGAGATTCTTTGGTTCGTTGTGAGGGCTTTGGAAACGGCTGCGTACCTAGGAATCCCTCAGGTTGGCATTTCTTTTTGAAGGTCAGGATGGGTGTGTGGAGAGGAAGTAGTTGCTATGAGAGTAGCCTCTTCTAAATTCTGGTCGCCACTCGGCAGCTTGATGTGTTGTAGGTCATAATAATTGTTATAATTTTGTTGACTTTGAAGAGTATATGGAAGTAGATGGTTGGGGAGTTGTAACCTGCTCCTGCTGATTTTCATTCCATACCACCCTGGTCTGGGTATGGGATGGAAATGAAAGTTCAGAGGCCACCTTAACACTCTACCTCTGCTCCTCTCCCTCAATCGCCCTTGTCAGGGTATGATGTGGGGGTAGGTTAGGAGGGTTTGTTTCCCCAAAGGGAGTCCTCCCTGTGCCACCCTGGTTGGGGTATGGCCGGGTCTCTGGGTCCCCGGGTATGGTGGGGGTTTGCCGCTTTTTTGGAAAGGTTTCGTTTTGTTGGGGAAATATTTTTCCTTAGGTGGTGTTGGTAAAAATATTGGTCCAGGTAGGGGTAAGATTCATCCGGTGTGGGATGGGTTTTTAGGTGTGTTGTAGCCTGGAAATATGGCTATGTACGTAATGGAGGCGACATATCCGCAGTGAGACTCGGTTACCGGTCGTAACTTTTTTCGGCCGGCCCCTCTATGCGTCTCCTCTTAAAAGATGTAGAGGGCTTAAATTAATCTTTCTGCCCCGTCGAAATTTCTGGGCCTGTTTCGTGGTACCGTTTGAGGTAAAAGGTGGACTTTAGAGTCCCAGCTATGTCGTGGATTTACCATGCTGTGTGTCCCTGTGTAAAACTCAAAGTAAGGGGAGAGAAAAGTACAAAGTAAAATAAGTAGCCAAAAGGAGATACCTCTGACGTCCGTGTGGATCCTGCCTTCCTTACAGCTACACAACGGATCTAGAGGTATCCCAGCCACGACGCGTTTCTGCCTTACTCGGCTTCATCAGGTAGCAGGGAGGTAAAAAAGTAAAAATGTGCCAAAAATGTGCACTCGGTCGTAGTACGGAAAAAAGCCGTTCTTTGGACCGAAAAAATGGTTTATGTGTGTGTGTGTGTGTGTGTGTGTGTGTATGTGGGTGAGTGTCGTGGAGGTTGAGACACTATGGTCTGAAGTCCGATGAAGGGCGTTGATTTGTGGGAATATAAGCTCCGTGATGTAGAGATCCCCCCCCCCAAAAAAAACGTGGACGCAAGGATTGAAACGGGTTGGAGATATCAAAATACCGGGTGTAGCATGAGGCTGGTGCCTGGTGGTTTAGTAAGAAATGGTGGTCCAAAGTGAAATGTATTCGTTGGGAGTTGAGAGATCAAAGTTGCATGTTGTCCAGGTGGAAGTGTCTTCAAAAGAGTTCTTCGACCAAATGGTGCTGAGACTGAGGGATTTTCTTCTTTTATAGGAGAGGAGGGGGGCGTGGTCACCAGGTGAGTGGAATCCTATTGGTGCATGAGGCGTGCATGCAGTGTACATGTGAGGGGTATGGCCGTGATCATCCAATGGGATTGCTCCGTTATTTTTAGATGCAGGGTTTTTAACCCGTTTGTGTTGGTAGACGCCTTCTCCATTGATTCCTATGGGGAATTACATGGGGTGGTAGCCCCTTGTATTTTGAGGTACCATTTGCGTTGTGGGTGTCCGAGGGGTTCCGGTGGAATTGCGGATAAGACTAGAAGTCCTAAGGGTTAGAATGAACCATTCGGGAAGTTCCTGTGATATGTGGAAGGTTATTAGATCCCTCTGTGAAGGCGGTGTATTTGAAAAACACTTTAACGCTATGTCCAGTGATATTTTGTTCCAAAGTTGGTGCTACCCATCCTATAAGGGGAATACTTACCTGGGGGGTAGGCACCGGTGTTGAATATTGATACTTACCTGTGTGAGAGAAGGATTTTTTGGTGTTGTATATTTATCCAGATGGTTTGTTTAGATGTTTCCTCTTTGATATTCCATGTAGGTTCATCCAATGCGCAGTTTTCAGGCTCTCCTGGTCAGGCTCGTAATTTTGGTTGGTGTAGCGAGGGTAGGAGTGTTCCTAGGTAATTTGTTTGGTTATGTGTGGTGTAATGGTGTTGGATGGAGTTAATATTCTTATTTATAATTATTTTGTTTTGACCCTAAGGTGAAGTCCCGATCGCGTGGTAGTTATCTCCCAGGTGTAGAGAGAAAAAAATGTATGAAGATGGAGTGTAGAGAATTGAGAAATTGAGAATTGTCTTATTAGGTTGTTGGATCAGGGATCCGCGGTGAAGATTTAAGGTTTGTATCCGAGGTTTAAAAATTGGTGAGCTTAAAAAAATAAGTAGTTCTTGGAGTTTCATATGTTGTTCAAGGATCTTTGGTGAAAAATAAGAATCTGTTTCCAAAAAATTGGGAGTGGTGAAAGCTTGAGAGTGAGTGGATCTAGAAGTGTCGTCCGTTGTAGTAGATTTCCAGGTTAAAAAAAAGTAGAGGTTTTGAAGATTCCAGAAGTGATATCCTGAGGAGTCCATATGGAGTGAATTTTAAGTTGCCTTAGATATGTTTTATATGATAAACCTAATAACTAATTTTAACCTTTTCACCAACCCATCATTCCTAAAGGTCAGATTAAATTATCTAAAAAGATTAAAAAAAGTTATAGAATTGTAAAAAGATCCCAGATAAAGTTCCAGGATAAAAGGTCAATGGCTTGATGCGTCCAGACCCAGCGGCCAGCAATGCCACGGTGACGGGCTATTGGTTTGGTTTCTAGTTTTGAGTCGGTTGATCCACTTCCATCTCTGAAACGTGGAAGCCGAAGGGGGGGGAAAGGGAATGGGTGCACTCCACAGCATTGACGCGCTGGCCAGAGGGGTCCGGGCGCACCCGAAAAAGTTGTAGACCCCATGGTTGCCCACTTGTAGAAGTGCCCTGTGTTGCGTTGGTTGGGTTTAGAACCGTCCGTCCGTCGGGTAAGGGATGGTTAAGGTTAGGGTTAAGGTTAGGGTAGGGGTTAGAGTGGTTAAGGTTAAGGTTAGGTTTATTGTTAGAGTGGTTAGAGTGGTTAGGGTTGGGGTTAGGGTTAAGGTTAGGGTTAGGTTTAGGGTAAGGGTTAAGGTTAGGGTTAGTTTAGGTGAGTCTTTTCAAGGTCTGTTTGTCAACGGAAGTGGAAAGCATAGTTCAACCTAGGAGTTACTCCCCATCTGATCCTTCTTTTTTTTCTCCACGTTGTCTATGTATCTACTTCCGTGTCCGTCTGTCTTTTTGTCCTGGATGTTTTCAATCATTGGTATAATTAAGAGTTATTCCCTTCCAGGATCCTAACTCCCAATCAACCCATGTCTAGTCAAATCCAGCTGGTCTGTTTGGGTATACTCGGCGTAGGATCAGGCAAAGTCCCTCGAGTTGCGTACCTTATGGTAGGTTAAGGATCAGGCAAAATCCCATAGTCGCATACTGTATGAGGGTCCGGTTTCTCGGATTGGTTGCCATGTTTCCATACCAGCCATGTCAGTCTGTCATACTTGTGAGTTTCAGCAGACAAAGAAACCCTCAAGGAGGAAACCTCCCAGTTGTCGTGCATCCGCCCCAAGTGTAGTCCTGGGTCATCCGGTGGTTCGGGTGGCAGTGACCAATTGGGCTACTCCCTTCC
Source organism: Salmo salar (assembly GCF_965601325.2). NCBI lineage: Eukaryota > Metazoa > Chordata > Actinopteri > Salmoniformes > Salmonidae > Salmo > Salmo salar. The sequence goes on from NW_027675417.1 coordinate 80,200, forward strand.
AGGATCGTAGTGTACCAGTGGTATGTCATCCCTAGACAGTGGATTGTATCGTAGTCAGAAAGGTCAAAAAGTGTTTCGGTTGTCCAGGCTGAGTACAGCGGGGCGAGATCTCCCCCAGTGAAAAATTGTTCTGTGGGATGAAACGCTCCGCCAGACATCATCTGGGCACCCCAGGGATCTCCCGGCCAGGGGATAATTCCAGCGGCACCGCCCACCTCCCAAAGCACCATTTTACCTTAACTTAAAAGAACTCTACCCACACGAAGTAAACACGCGCTACTGGACATACTACCAATCCAATTCTAAACTGGGGTAGGTAGTCGTCCAGCGCGGTACGTGAGCCCTCATTTGGCGGGGTTGAGATTGTTGGTCTGTCGGTCTGCACAACGGGTCTCGGAGAGGTCCCGAAGGAGTCCAGTCTATCCACTTTACCCTGCGATTTCCTTCGGGGAGTGGAAGGGCCTATTTTGCTTAGAAGAGCAATCGCTGCGGGGGAGTCCCCAAGGTCGGGGTCCCCAGAGTTGTTGGAGAAAAAGTACTTCTCGTCCGTTGGGGGTGTAGGTGGGTATATCCAAAAAGAAGTTTAAAATGTTTTCTGAAGATGGTAGGTTGGTGAGAGGATGTTTTTAGGTTAATATTTATATTATCCTATTTATCTTGGGGTCCATGGTCATGGTAAACCCAAGTAGAGAGACTGAAAAAAGTCATTTATATATATATATATATATATATATATATATATATAAATTAATTGTTTTTACAAGGATCCAAGTGATCAATAAGAACTATACTTTTTGAGAGTCCGTGGTCACGGTAACTCTGGCTATTTACAGATCTGTTGTTATGGTCCTAATGACCCCCTTTCTTTTTTATGAGGTGTGGAGTATTGATTCTGTAGGTGTAGTGTGTTTCCAGGAGGCTTTGTTGTTTATGAATTTTTAGGAGGACCCTCCTAGGCCTGTAGGTCCCGGTGAGATTCTTTGGTTTCTTGTCGGAGCTTTAGAGGTGGCTGCCTACATTTGCTGTGGGGTCCTGTTGCCAACTGGGGAGGTCTTTTTTTTCTCTTTCTTCCATCCAATTTTTAGTGATGTTGGGGTGTTGTAATGGGATTGCTCAGTCTCATCAGTCTCATTAAGTTGGTGAAATATTTGTCACCCGGTGAGATTCTTTGGTTCGTTGTGAGGGCTTTGGAAACGGCTGCGTACCTAGGAATCCCTCAGGTTGGCATTTCTTTTTGAAGGTCAGGATGGGTGTGTGGAGAGGAAGTAGTTGCTATGAGAGTAGCCTCTTCTAAATTCTGGTCGCCACTCGGCAGCTTGATGTGTTGTAGGTCATAATAATTGTTATAATTTTGTTGACTTTGAAGAGTATATGGAAGTAGATGGTTGGGGAGTTGTAACCTGCTCCTGCTGATTTTCATTCCATACCACCCTGGTCTGGGTATGGGATGGAAATGAAAGTTCAGAGGCCACCTTAACACTCTACCTCTGCTCCTCTCCCTCAATCGCCCTTGTCAGGGTATGATGTGGGGGTAGGTTAGGAGGGTTTGTTTCCCCAAAGGGAGTCCTCCCTGTGCCACCCTGGTTGGGGTATGGCCGGGTCTCTGGGTCCCCGGGTATGGTGGGGGTTTGCCGCTTTTTTGGAAAGGTTTCGTTTTGTTGGGGAAATATTTTTCCTTAGGTGGTGTTGGTAAAAATATTGGTCCAGGTAGGGGTAAGATTCATCCGGTGTGGGATGGGTTTTTAGGTGTGTTGTAGCCTGGAAATATGGCTATGTACGTAATGGAGGCGACATATCCGCAGTGAGACTCGGTTACCGGTCGTAACTTTTTTCGGCCGGCCCCTCTATGCGTCTCCTCTTAAAAGATGTAGAGGGCTTAAATTAATCTTTCTGCCCCGTCGAAATTTCTGGGCCTGTTTCGTGGTACCGTTTGAGGTAAAAGGTGGACTTTAGAGTCCCAGCTATGTCGTGGATTTACCATGCTGTGTGTCCCTGTGTAAAACTCAAAGTAAGGGGAGAGAAAAGTACAAAGTAAAATAAGTAGCCAAAAGGAGATACCTCTGACGTCCGTGTGGATCCTGCCTTCCTTACAGCTACACAACGGATCTAGAGGTATCCCAGCCACGACGCGTTTCTGCCTTACTCGGCTTCATCAGGTAGCAGGGAGGTAAAAAAGTAAAAATGTGCCAAAAATGTGCACTCGGTCGTAGTACGGAAAAAAGCCGTTCTTTGGACCGAAAAAATGGTTTATGTGTGTGTGTGTGTGTGTGTGTGTGTGTATGTGGGTGAGTGTCGTGGAGGTTGAGACACTATGGTCTGAAGTCCGATGAAGGGCGTTGATTTGTGGGAATATAAGCTCCGTGATGTAGAGATCCCCCCCCCAAAAAAAAACGTGGACGCAAGGATTGAAACGGGTTGGAGATATCAAAATACCGGGTGTAGCATGAGGCTGGTGCCTGGTGGTTTAGTAAGAAATGGTGGTCCAAAGTGAAATGTATTCGTTGGGAGTTGAGAGATCAAAGTTGCATGTTGTCCAGGTGGAAGTGTCTTCAAAAGAGTTCTTCGACCAAATGGTGCTGAGACTGAGGGATTTTCTTCTTTTATAGGAGAGGAGGGGGGCGTGGTCACCAGGTGAGTGGAATCCTATTGGTGCATGAGGCGTGCATGCAGTGTACATGTGAGGGGTATGGCCGTGATCATCCAATGGGATTGCTCCGTTATTTTTAGATGCAGGGTTTTTAACCCGTTTGTGTTGGTAGACGCCTTCTCCATTGATTCCTATGGGGAATTACATGGGGTGGTAGCCCCTTGTATTTTGAGGTACCATTTGCGTTGTGGGTGTCCGAGGGGTTCCGGTGGAATTGCGGATAAGACTAGAAGTCCTAAGGGTTAGAATGAACCATTCGGGAAGTTCCTGTGATATGTGGAAGGTTATTAGATCCCTCTGTGAAGGCGGTGTATTTGAAAAACACTTTAACGCTATGTCCAGTGATATTTTGTTCCAAAGTTGGTGCTACCCATCCTATAAGGGGAATACTTACCTGGGGGGTAGGCACCGGTGTTGAATATTGATACTTACCTGTGTGAGAGAAGGATTTTTTGGTGTTGTATATTTATCCAGATGGTTTGTTTAGATGTTTCCTCTTTGATATTCCATGTAGGTTCATCCAATGCGCAGTTTTCAGGCTCTCCTGGTCAGGCTCGTAATTTTGGTTGGTGTAGCGAGGGTAGGAGTGTTCCTAGGTAATTTGTTTGGTTATGTGTGGTGTAATGGTGTTGGATGGAGTTAATATTCTTATTTATAAGGGGAATTACATGGGGTGGTAGCCCCTTGTATTTTGAGGTACCATTTGCGTTGTGGGTGTCCGAGGGGTTCCGGTGGAATTGCTTTTTGGTGTTGTATATTTATCCAGATGGTTTGTTTAGATGTTTCCTCTTTGATATTCCATGTAGGTTCATCCAATGCGCAGTTTTCAGGCTCTCCTGGTCAGGCTCGTAATTTTGGTTGGTGTAGCGAGGGTAGGAGTGTTCCTAGGTAATTTGTTTGGTTATGTGTGGTGTAATGGTGTTGGATGGAGTTAATATTCTTATTTATAATTATTTTGTTTTGACCCTAAGGTGAAGTCCCGATCGCGTGGTAGTTATCTCCCAGGTGTAGAGAGAAAAAAATGTATGAAGATGGAGTGTAGAGAATTGAGAAATTGAGAATTGTCTTATTAGGTTGTTGGATCAGGGATCCGCGGTGAAGATTTAAGGTTTGTATCCGAGGTTTAAAAATTGGTGAGCTTAAAAAAATAAGTAGTTCTTGGAGTTTCATATGTTGTTCAAGGATCTTTGGTGAAAAATAAGAATCTGTTTCCAAAAAATTGGGAGTGGTGAAAGCTTGAGAGTGAGTGGATCTAGAAGTGTCGTCCGTTGTAGTAGATTTCCAGGTTAAAAAAAAGTAGAGGTTTTGAAGATTCCAGAAGTGATATCCTGAGGAGTCCATATGGAGTGAATTTTAAGTTGCCTTAGATATGTTTTATATGATAAACCTAATAACTAATTTTAACCTTTTCACCAACCCATCATTCCTAAAGGTCAGATTAAATTATCTAAAAAGATTAAAAAAAGTTATAGAATTGTAAAAAGATCCCAGATAAAGTTCCAGGATAAAAGGTCAATGGCTTGATGCGTCCAGACCCAGCGGCCAGCAATGCCACGGTGACGGGCTATTGGTTTGGTTTCTAGTTTTGAGTCGGTTGATCCACTTCCATCTCTGAAACGTGGAAGCCGAAGGGGGGGGAAAGGGAATGGGTGCACTCCACAGCATTGACGCGCTGGCCAGAGGGGTCCGGGCGCACCCGAAAAAGTTGTAGACCCCATGGTTGCCCACTTGTAGAAGTGCCCTGTGTTGCGTTGGTTGGGTTTAGAACCGTCCGTCCGTCGGGTAAGGGATGGTTAAGGTTAGGGTTAAGGTTAGGGTAGGGGTTAGAGTGGTTAAGGTTAAGGTTAGGTTTATTGTTAGAGTGGTTAGAGTGGTTAGGGTTGGGGTTAGGGTTAAGGTTAGGGTTAGGTTTAGGGTAAGGGTTAAGGTTAGGGTTAGTTTAGGTGAGTCTTTTCAAGGTCTGTTTGTCAACGGAAGTGGAAAGCATAGTTCAACCTAGGAGTTACTCCCCATCTGATCCTTCTTTTTTTTCTCCACGTTGTCTATGTATCTACTTCCGTGTCCGTCTGTCTTTTTGTCCTGGATGTTTTCAATCATTGGTATAATTAAGAGTTATTCCCTTCCAGGATCCTAACTCCCAATCAACCCATGTCTAGTCAAATCCAGCTGGTCTGTTTGGGTATACTCGGCGTAGGATCAGGCAAAGTCCCTCGAGTTGCGTACCTTATGGTAGGTTAAGGATCAGGCAAAATCCCATAGTCGCATACTGTATGAGGGTCCGGTTTCTCGGATTGGTTGCCATGTTTCCATACCAGCCATGTCAGTCTGTCATACTTGTGAGTTTCAGCAGACAAAGAAACCCTCAAGGAGGAAACCTCCCAGTTGTCGTGCATCCGCCCCAAGTGTAGTCCTGGGTCATCCGGTGGTTCGGGTGGCAGTGACCAATTGGGCTACTCCCTTCCAGGATCGTAGTGTACCAGTGGTATGTCATCCCTAGACAGTGGATTGTATCGTAGTCAGAAAGGTCAAAAAGTGTTTCGGTTGTCCAGGCTGAGTACAGCGGGGCGAGATCTCCCCCAGTGAAAAATTGTTCTGTGGGATGAAACGCTCCGCCAGACATCATCTGGGCACCCCAGGGATCTCCCGGCCAGGGGATAATTCCAGCGGCACCGCCCACCTCCCAAAGCACCATTTTACCTTAACTTAAAAGAACTCTACCCACACGAAGTAAACACGCGCTACTGGACATACTACCAATCCAATTCTAAACTGGGGTAGGTAGTCGTCCAGCGCGGTACGTGAGCCCTCATTTGGCGGGGTTGAGATTGTTGGTCTGTCGGTCTGCACAACGGGTCTCGGAGAGGTCCCGAAGGAGTCCAGTCTATCCACTTTACCCTGCGATTTCCTTCGGGGAGTGGAAGGGCCTATTTTGCTTAGAAGAGCAATCGCTGCGGGGGAGTCCCCAAGGTCGGGGTCCCCAGAGTTGTTGGAGAAAAAGTACTTCTCGTCCGTTGGGGGTGTAGGTGGGTATATCCAAAAAGAAGTTTAACCTCTCTAGGCTAGGCGGGACGAATTCGTCCCACCTACGTAACAGCCACTGCTATCCTGTGGCGCGATTTTCAAAACCTTAAAAATCCTATTACTTCAATTTCTCAAACATATGACTATTTTACAGCCATTTAAAGACAAGACTCTCGTTAATCTAACCACACTGTCCGATTTCAAAAAGGCTTTACAACGAAAGCAAAACATTAGATTATGTCAGCAGAGTACCAAGCCAGAAATAATCAGACACCCATTTTTCAAGCCAGCATATAATGTCACCAAAACCCAGAAGACAGCTAAATGCAGCACTCACCTTTGATGATCTTCATCAGATGACAACCCTAGGACATTATGTTATACAATACATGCATGTTTTGTTCAATCAAGTTCATATTTATATCAAAAAACAGCTTTTTACATTAGCATGTGACGTTCAGAACTAGCATACCCCCCGCAAACTTCCGGGGAATTCGCTAACATTTTACTAAATTACTCACGATAAACGTTCACAAAAAGCATAACAATTATTTTAAGAATTATAGATACAGACCTCCTCTATGCACTCGATATGTCCGATTTTAAAATAGCTTTTTGGTGAAAGCACATTTTGCAATATTCTAAGTACATAGCCCAGGCATCACGGGCTCGCTATTTAGACACCCGGCAAGTTTAGCACTCACCATAATCATATTTACTATTATAAAAGTTTCATTACCTTTTGTTGTCTTCGTCAGAATACACACCCAGGACTGCTACTTCAATAACAAATGTTGGTTTGGTCCAAAATAATCCATCGTTATATCCGAATAGCGGCGTTTTGTTCGTGCGTTCCAGACACTATCCGAAATAGTAAAGAAGTGTCACGCGCATGGCGCAATTCGTGACAATAAAATTCTAAGTATTCCATTACCGTACTTCGAAGCATGTCAACCGCTGTTTAAAATCAATTTTTACGACATTTTTCTCGTAGAAAAGCGATAATATTCCGACAGGGAATCTCCTTTTCGGCAAACAGAGGAAAAAATCCCAAAGGCGGGGGCGGTCGGGGTCATGCGCATAAGCCAGTGTCCCTTGATCGGCCACTTGAGAAAGGCGATAATGTGTTTCAGCCTGGGGCTGGAATGACGACATTGTGTTTTTTCCCGGGCTCTGAGCGCCTATGGACGACGTGGGAAGTGTCACGTTAGAGCAGAGATCCTTAGTAAATGATAGAGATGGAAAAGAAGTTCAACAAATGGTCAGACAGGCCACTTCCTGTAAAGGAATCTCTCAGGTTTTGACCTGCCATTTGAGTTCTGTTATACTCACAGACACCATTCAAACAGTTTTAGAAAATGTAGGGTGTTTTCTATCCATATGTAATAAGTATATGCATATTCTAGTTACTGGGTAGGAGTGGTAACCAGATTAAATCGGGTATGTTTTTTATCCAGCCGTGTCAATACTGCCCCCTAGCCCTAACAGGTTCAAATGTTTTCTGAAGATGGTAGGTTGGTGAGAGGATGTTTTTAGGTTAATATTTATATTATCCTATTTATCTTGGGGTCCATGGTCATGGTAACCCCAAGTAGAGAGACTGAAAAAAGTAATTTATATATATGTATATATATATATAAATTAATTGTTTTTATAAGGATCCAAGTGATCAATAAGAACTATACTTTTTGAGAGTCCGTGGTCACGGTAACTCTGGCTATTTACAGATCTGTTGTTATGGTCCTAATGACCCCCTTTCTTTTTTATGAGGTGTGGAGTATGGATTCTGTAGGTGTAGTGTGTTTCCAGGAGGCTTTGTTGTTTAGGAATTTTTAGGAGGACCCTCCTAGGCCTGTAGGTCCCGGTAAGATTCTTTGGTTTCTTGTCGGAGCTTTAGAGGTGGCTGCCTACATTTGCTGTGGGGTCCTGTTGCCAACTGGGGAGGTCTTTTTTTTCTCTTTCTTCCATCCAATTTTTAGTGATGTTGGGGTGTTGTAATGGGATTGCTCAGTCTCATCAGTCTCATTAAGTTGGTGAAATATTTGTCACCCGGTGAGATTCTTTGGTTCGTTGTGAGGGCTTTGGAAACGGCTGCGTACCTAGGAATCCCTCAGGTTGGCATTTCTTTTTGAAGGTCAGGATGGGTGTGTGGAGAGGAAGTAGTTGCTATGAGAGTAGCCTCTTCTAAATTCTGGTCGCCACCCGGCAGCTTGATGAGTTGTAGGTGATTGTTATAATTGTGTTGACTTTGAAGAGTAAATGGAAGTAGATGGTTGGGGAGTTGTAACCTGCTCCTGCTGATTTTCATTCCATACCACCCTGGTCTGGGTATGGGATGGAAATGAAAGTTCAGAGGCCACCTTAACACTCTACCTCTGCTCCTCTCCCTTAATCGCCCTTGTCAGGGTATGATGTGGGGGTAGGTTAGGAGGGTTTGTTTCCCCAAAGGGAGTCCTCCCTGTGCCACCCTGGTTGGGGTATGGCCGGGTCTCTGGGTCCCCGGGTATGGTGGGGGTTTGCCGCTTTTTTGGAAAGGTTTCGTTTTGTTGGGGAAATATTTTTCCTTAGGTGGTGTTGGTAAAAATATTGGTCCAGGTAGGGGTAAGATTCATCCGGTGTGGGATGGGTTTTTAGGTGTGTTGTAGCCTGGAAATATGGCTATGTACGTAATGGAGGCGACATATCCGCAGTGAGACTCGGTTACCGGTCGAAACTTTTTTCGGCCGGCCCCTCTATGCGTCTCCTCTTAAAAGATGTAGAGGGCTTAAATTAATCTTTCTGCCCCGTCGAAATTTCTGGGCCTGTTTCGTGGTACCGTTTGAGGTAAAAGGTGGACTTTAGAGTCCCAGCTATGTCGTGGATTTACCATGCTGTGTGTCCCTGTGTAAAACTCAAAGTAAGGGGAGAGAAAAGTACAAAGTAAAATAAGTAGCCAAAAGGAGATACCTCTGACGTCCGTGTGGATCCTGCCTTCGTTACAGCTGCACAACGGATCTAGAGGTATCCCAGCCACGACGCGTTTCTGCCTTACTCGGCTTCATCAGGTAGCAGGGAGGTAAAAAAGTAAAAATGTGCCAAAAATGTGCACTCGGTCGTAGTACGGAAAAAAGCCGTTCTTTGGACCGAAAAAATGGTTTATGTGTGTGTGTGTGTGTGTGTGTGTGTGTATGTGGGTGAGTGTCGTGGAGGTTGAGACACTATGGTCTGAAGTCCGATGAAGGGCGTTGATTTGTGGGAATATAAGCTCCGTGATGTAGAGATCCCCCCCCCCAAAAAAAACGTGGACGCAAGGATTGAAACGGGTTGGAGATATCAAAATACCAGGTGTAGCATGAGGCTGGTGCCTGGTGGTTTAGTAAGAAATGGTGGTCCAAAGTGAAATGTATTCGTTGGGAGTTGAGAGATCAAAGTTGCATGTTGTCCAGGTGGAAGTGTCTTCAAAAGAGTTCTTCGACCAAATGGTGCTGAGACTGAGGGATTTTCTTCTTTTATAGGAGAGGAGGGGGGCGTGGTCACCAGGTGAGTGGAATCCTATTGGTGCATGAGGCGTGCATGCAGTGTACATGTGAGGGGTATGGCCGTGATCATCCAATGGGATTGCTCCGTTATTTTTAGATGCAGGGTTTTTAACCCGTTTGTGTTGGTAGACGCCTTCTCCATTGATTCCTATGGGGAATTACATGGGGTGGTAGCCCCTTGTATTTTGAGGTACCATTTGCGTTGTGGGTGTCCGAGGGGTTCCGGTGGAATTGCGGATAAGACTAGAAGTCCTAAGGGTTAGAATGAACCATTCGGGAAGTTCCTGTGATATGTGGAAGGTTATTAGATCCCTCTGTGAAGGCGGTGTATTTGAAAAACACTTTAACGCTATGTCCAGTGATATTTTGTTCCAAAGTTGGTGCTACCCATCCTATAAGGGGAATACTTACCTGGGGGGTAGGCACCGGTGTTGAATATTGATACTTACCTGTGTGAGAGAAGGATTTTTTGGTGTTGTATATTTATCCAGATGGTTTGTTTAGATGTTTCCTCTTTGATATTCCATGTAGGTTCATCCAATGCGCAGTTTTCAGGCTCTCCTGGTCAGGCTCGTAATTTTGGTTGGTGTAGCGAGGGTAGGAGTGTTCCTAGGTAATTTGTTTGGTTATGTGTGGTGTAATGGTGTTGGATGGAGTTAATATTCTTATTTATAATTATTTTGTTTTGACCCTAAGGTGAAGTCCCGATCGCGTGGTAGTTATCTCCCAGGTGTAGAGAGAAAAAAATGTATGAAGATGGAGTGTAGAGAATTGAGAAATTGAGAATTGTCTTATTAGGTTGTTGGATCAGGGATCCGCGGTGAAGATTTAAGGTTTGTATCCGAGGTTTAAAAATTGGTGAGCTTAAAAAAATAAGTAGTTCTTGGAGTTTCATATGTTGTTCAAGGATCTTTGGTGAAAAATAAGAATCTGTTTCCAAAAAATTGGGAGTGGTGAAAGCTTGAGAGTGAGTGGATCTAGAAGTGTCGTCCGTTGTAGTAGATTTCCAGGTTAAAAAAAAGTAGAGGTTTTGAAGATTCCAGAAGTGATATCCTGAGGAGTCCATATGGAGTGAATTTTAAGTTGCCTTAGATATGTTTTATATGATAAACCTAATAACTAATTTTAACCTTTTCACCAACCCATCATTCCTAAAGGTCAGATTAAATTATCTAAAAAGATTAAAAAAAGTTATAGAATTGTAAAAAGATCCCAGATAAAGTTCCAGGATAAAAGGTCAATGGCTTGATGCGTCCAGACCCAGCGGCCAGCAATGCCACGGTGACGGGCTATTGGTTTGGTTTCTAGTTTTGAGTCGGTTGATCCACTTCCATCTCTGAAACGTGGAAGCCGAAGGGGGGGGAAAGGGAATGGGTGCACTCCACAGCATTGACGCGCTGGCCAGAGGGGTCCGGGCGCACCCGAAAAAGTTGTAGACCCCATGGTTGCCCACTTGTAGAAGTGCCCTGTGTTGCGTTGGTTGGGTTTAGAACCGTCCGTCCGTCGGGTAAGGGATGGTTAAGGTTAGGGTTAAGGTTAGGGTAGGGGTTAGAGTGGTTAAGGTTAAGGTTAGGTTTATTGTTAGAGTGGTTAGAGTGGTTAGGGTTGGGGTTAGGGTTAAGGTTAGGGTTAGGTTTAGGGTAAGGGTTAAGGTTAGGGTTAGTTTAGGTGAGTCTTTTCAAGGTCTGTTTGTCAACGGAAGTGGAAAGCATAGTTCAACCTAGGAGTTACTCCCCATCTGATCCTTCTTTTTTTTCTCCACGTTGTCTATGTATCTACTTCCGTGTCCGTCTGTCTTTTTGTCCTGGATGTTTTCAATCATTGGTATAATTAAGAGTTATTCCCTTCCAGGATCCTAACTCCCAATCAACCCATGTCTAGTCAAATCCAGCTGGTCTGTTTGGGTATACTCGGCGTAGGATCAGGCAAAGTCCCTCGAGTTGCGTACCTTATGGTAGGTTAAGGATCAGGCAAAATCCCATAGTCGCATACTGTATGAGGGTCCGGTTTCTCGGATTGGTTGCCATGTTTCCATACCAGCCATGTCAGTCTGTCATACTTGTGAGTTTCAGCAGACAAAGAAACCCTCAAGGAGGAAACCTCCCAGTTGTCGTGCATCCGCCCCAAGTGTAGTCCTGGGTCATCCGGTGGTTCGGGTGGCAGTGACCAATTGGGCTACTCCCTTCCAGGATCGTAGTGTACCAGTGGTATGTCATCCCTAGACAGTGGATTGTATCGTAGTCAGAAAGGTCAAAAAGTGTTTCGGTTGTCCAGGCTGAGTACAGCGGGGCGAGATCTCCCCCAGTGAAAAATTGTTCTGTGGGATGAAACGCTCCGCCAGACATCATCTGGGCACCCCAGGGATCTCCCGGCCAGGGGATAATTCCAGCGGCACCGCCCACCTCCCAAAGCACCATTTTACCTTAACTTAAAAGAACTCTACCCACACGAAGTAAACACGCGCTACTGGACATACTACCAATCCAATTCTAAACTGGGGTAGGTAGTCGTCCAGCGCGGTACGTGAGCCCTCATTTGGCGGGGTTGAGATTGTTGGTCTGTCGGTCTGCACAACGGGTCTCGGAGAGGTCCCGAAGGAGTCCAGTCTATCCACTTTACCCTGCGATTTCCTTCGGGGAGTGGAAGGGCCTATTTTGCTTAGAAGAGCAATCGCTGCGGGGGAGTCCCCAAGGTCGGGGTCCCCAGAGTTGTTGGAGAAAAAGTACTTCTCGTCCGTTGGGGGTGTAGGTGGGTATATCCAAAAAGAAGTTTAACCTCTCTAGGCTAGGCGGGACGAATTCGTCCCACCTACGTAACAGCCACTGCTATCCTGTGGCGCGATTTTCAAAACCTTAAAAATCCTATTACTTCAATTTCTCAAACATATGACTATTTTACAGCCATTTAAAGACAAGACTCTCGTTAATCTAACCACACTGTCCGATTTCAAAAAGGCTTTACAACGAAAGCAAAACATTAGATTATGTCAGCAGAGTACCAAGCCAGAAATAATCAGACACCCATTTTTCAAGCCAGCATATAATGTCACCAAAACCCAGAAGACAGCTAAATGCAGCACTCACCTTTGATGATCTTCATCAGATGACAACCCTAGGACATTATGTTATACAATACATGCATGTTTTGTTCAATCAAGTTCATATTTATATCAAAAACCAGCTTTTTACATTAGCATGTGACGTTCAGAACTAGCATACCCCCCGCAAACTTCCGGGGAATTCGCTAACATTTTACTAAATTACTCACGATAAACGTTCACAAAAAGCATAACAATTATTTTAAGAATTATAGATACAGACCTCCTCTATGCACTCGATATGTCCGATTTTAAAATAGCTTTTTGGTGAAAGCACATTTTGCAATATTCTAAGTACATAGCCCAGGCATCACGGGCTCGCTATTTAGACACCCGGCAAGTTTAGCACTCACCATAATCATATTTACTATTATAAAAGTTTCATTACCTTTTGTTGTCTTCGTCAGAATACACACCCAGGACTGCTACTTCAATAACAAATGTTGGTTTGGTCCAAAATAATCCATCGTTATATCCGAATAGCGGCGTTTTGTTCGTGCGTTCCAGACACTATCCGAAATAGTAAAGAAGTGTCACGCGCATGGCGCAATTCGTGACAATAAAATTCTAAGTATTCCATTACCGTACTTCGAAGCATGTCAACCGCTGTTTAAAATCAATTTTTACGACATTTTTCTCGTAGAAAAGCGATAATATTCCGACAGGGAATCTCCTTTTCGGCAAACAGAGGAAAAAATCCCAAAGGCGGGGGCGGTCGGGGTCATGCGCATAAGCCAGTGTCCCTTGATCGGCCACTTGAGAAAGGCGATAATGTGTTTCAGCCTGGGGCTGGAATGACGACATTGTGTTTTTTCCCGGGCTCTGAGCGCCTATGGACGACGTGGGAAGTGTCACGTTAGAGCAGAGATCCTTAGTAAATGATAGAGATGGAAAAGAAGTTCAACAAATGGTCAGACAGGCCACTTCCTGTAAAGGAATCTCTCAGGTTTTGACCTGCCATTTGAGTTCTGTTATACTCACAGACACCATTCAAACAGTTTTAGAAAATGTAGGGTGTTTTCTATCCATATGTAATAAGTATATGCATATTCTAGTTACTGGGTAGGAGTGGTAACCAGATTAAATCGGGTATGTTTTTTATCCAGCCGTGTCAATACTGCCCCCTAGCCCTAACAGGTTAAAATGTTTTCTGAAGATGGTAGGTTGGTGAGAGGATGTTTTTAGGTTAATATTTATATTATCCTATTTATCTTGGGGTCCATGGTCATGGTAACCCCAAGTAGAGAGACTGAAAAAAGTAATTTATATATATGTATATATATATATAAATTAATTGTTTTTATAAGGATCCAAGTGATCAATAAGAACTATACTTTTTGAGAGTCCGTGGTCACGGTAACTCTGGCTATTTACAGATCTGTTGTTATGGTCCTAATGACCCCCTTTCTTTTTTATGAGGTGTGGAGTATGGATTCTGTAGGTGTAGTGTGTTTCCAGGAGGCTTTGTTGTTTAGGAATTTTTAGGAGGACCCTCCTAGGCCTGTAGGTCCCGGTGAGATTCTTTGGTTTCTTGTCGGAGCTTTAGAGGTGGCTGCCTACATTTGCTGTGGGGTCCTGTTGCCAACTGGGGAGGTCTTTTTTTTCTCTTTCTTCCATCCAATTTTTAGTGATGTTGGGGTGTTGTAATGGGATTGCTCAGTCTCATCAGTCTCATTAAGTTGGTGAAATATTTGTCACCCGGTGAGATTCTTTGGTTCGTTGTGAGGGCTTTGGAAACGGCTGCGTACCTAGGAATCCCTCAGGTTGGCATTTCTTTTTGAAGGTCAGGATGGGTGTGTGGAGAGGAAGTAGTTGCTATGAGAGTAGCCTCTTCTAAATTCTGGTCGCCACCCGGCAGCTTGATGAGTTGTAGGTGATTGTTATAATTGTGTTGACTTTGAAGAGTAAATGGAAGTAGATGGTTGGGGAGTTGTAACCTGCTCCTGCTGATTTTCATTCCATACCACCCTGGTCTGGGTATGGGATGGAAATGAAAGTTCAGAGGCCACCTTAACACTCTACCTCTGCTCCTCTCCCTTAATCGCCCTTGTCAGGGTATGATGTGGGGGTAGGTTAGGAGGGTTTGTTTCCCCAAAGGGAGTCCTCCCTGTGCCACCCTGGTTGGGGTATGGCCGGGTCTCTGGGTCCCCGGGTATGGTGGGGGTTTGCCGCTTTTTTGGAAAGGTTTCGTTTTGTTGGGGAAATATTTTTCCTTAGGTGGTGTTGGTAAAAATATTGGTCCAGGTAGGGGTAAGATTCATCCGGTGTGGGATGGGTTTTTAGGTGTGTTGTAGCCTGGAAATATGGCTATGTACGTAATGGAGGCGACATATCCGCAGTGAGACTCGGTTACCGGTCGAAACTTTTTTCGGCCGGCCCCTCTATGCGTCTCCTCTTAAAAGATGTAGAGGGCTTAAATTAATCTTTCTGCCCCGTCGAAATTTCTGGGCCTGTTTCGTGGTACCGTTTGAGGTAAAAGGTGGACTTTAGAGTCCCAGCTATGTCGTGGATTTACCAT